>NW_013671471.1:57348-60385 GCF_000517525.1 Limulus polyphemus | reverse complement strand
CAAAAATCCCAACAACATAGCATATAGACTACATCCATAGCTAGTAGATACTGATGTACAACCAAAGATCCCAACAACATAGCGTATAGACTACATCCATAGCTAGTAGAGACTGATGTACAACCAAAGATCCCAACGACATAGTGTATACACTACATCCAGATCTAGTAGAGACTGATGTAGAACCCAAGATCCCAACAACATAGTGTATAGACTACATCCATAGCTAGTAGATACTGATGTACAACCAAAGATCCCAACAACATAGCGTATAGACTACATCCATAGCTAGTAGAGACTGATGTACAACCAAAGATCCCAACGACATAGTGTATACACTACATCCAGATCTAGTAGACACTGATGTACAACCAACGATCCCAACAACATAGTGTATAGACTACATCCATAGCTAGTAGATACTGATGTACAACCAAAGATCCCAACAACATAGTGTATAGACTACATCCAAAGCTAGTAGAGACTGATGTACAACCAAAGATCCCAACGACATAGTGTATACACTACATCCAGATCTAGTAGACACTGATGTACAACCAACGATCCCAACAACATAGTGTATAGACTACATCCATAGCTAGTAGATACTGATGTACAACCAAAGATCCCAACAACATAGTGTATAGACTACAGAGACTGATGTAGAACCAAAGATCCCAACAACAGTGTATAGTCTACATCCAAAGCTAGTAGAGACTGATGTACAACCAAAGATCCCAACAACATAAAACTACCAACAAGGTAACTATGTTGGTAGTTTTATTGTAGTAGAACCAAGGTAACTATGTTAGTAGTTTTATTGTAGTAGAACCAAGGTAATTATGTTAGAACCAAGGTAACTATGTTAGTAGTTTTATTGTAGTAGAACCAAGGTAATTATGTTAGAACCAAGGTAACTATGTTAGTAGTTTTATTGTAGTAGAACCAAGGTAATTATGTTAATAGTTTTATTGTAGTAGAATCAATGTAACTACGATAGTAGTTTTATTGTAGTAGAACCAAGGTAACTATGTTAGTAGTTTTATTGTAGTAGAATCAAGGTAACTACGATAGTAGTTTTATTGTAGTAGAACCAAGGTAACTATGTTAGTAGTTTTATTGTAGTAGAATCAAGGTAACTATGCTAGTAGTTTATTTGTAGTAGAATCAAGGTAATTACGTTAGTAGTTTATTTGTAGTAGAATCAAGGTAACTACGTTTGCAGCTACATTGTAATATAACCAAGGTAATTATGTTAGTAGTTTTATTGTAGTAGAACCAGTATAATTATGTTAGAACCTATGTAACTATGTTAGTAGTTCTATTGTAGTAGAACCAATGTAACTATTTTTGTAGTTTTGCTATAATATAACCAAGGTAATTATGTTAGTAGTTTTCTTATAGTAGAATCCAGGTAACTACAATAGTAGAACCAAGTTAACTATGTTACCAGTTTTATTGTAGTAGAACCAAGGTATCCGTGTTTGCAATTGTATTGTAGTATAACCAAGGTAATTATGTTAGTAGTTTTATTGTAATAGGACCAAGGTAACTTTGTATGGGTCACAGACAGGTAAACAAAAGATCTACATCTAATGTTTTCAATGAAGAAATAAGATATTTAAGTCTGAAGAAATCCTGATTTAAAACTACATCTCAGCTGTACATGCGGATATACTGTGTCTAGTTAAAATATTAAAAACGAATACAGTAAAACTAATTTTTTTAAAAACAGAGCAGAGCCCTAAAAAACCTCTACATGTTTCGGCAGCGCTGCCGTCGTCAGGAGTAAGAGTTAAAATGAAATACTGATTTTTTTCCTATACCTACAGTTTACATAAGCCTTCATTATTCCAACGTACAAATAACGTTTACAACTCTGGATACAATCTACGAAGTAGGTTGCGAAAGATTCTTCACGTTATCAAAATCTTTATAGATATTTGAGATTTTATATGCACGATAAATAAGATGTTCACGTAGTGTTCTTCAAGTAAAGTTGTAAAATTTAAATAAAGACTAGTAATTTTTTTCTTTTGATAATCTTCACATTCAAAGTTATCATCTTCATTATGTTTGTAAACATGTAACTTCGTAATGTTGCTGAAAACTGTAAAAGTGTCATTCACATTCCACCAATAATAGAGTGGTTTAAAGATTGTGGTAAGTCCTCCAACCATTCAAAGTGTCATTCACATTCCACCAATAATAGAGTGGTTTAAAAGATTGTAGTAAGTCCTCCAACCATTCCGATGGAATATGAGTGACACTTTGAATGGTTGGAGGACTTACCACAATCTTTTAAACCACTGTATTATTGGTGGAATGTGAATGACACTTTGAATGGTTGGAGGACTTACCACAATCTTTTAAACCACTGTATTATTGGTTGAATGTGAATGACACTTTGATGGTTGGAGGACTTACCACAATCTTTTAAACCACTGTATTATTGGTGGAATGTGAATGACACTTTACAATCTTTTAAACCACTCTATTATTGGTAAGTCCTCCAACCATTCCTTTTCGTGAGAACAAAGGACACCATCTAGAACCTACGGCTATACCATCAAGTTAATCATAAAAATTACAAAAAAGCTAACTTCTTCAGTAGAAAATTTTGTTAGCTTCAAAAACACATGTTGTGGAATGGATAATGCATTTTACTTGTAATTAAGAACTGGATCTCATCTTAGATGTAATTTTTGTCTTCCAAAGGAAAATTTGATTTGAAGGATTTTTTTATTTGCATTACCTGCAAAATCATAATAATTTAGTATAGTGTTAGTGCTTTAAGTGATTTTGAAGGAGCCTAATTAACTTGTTTGCAGGTTTTTTTTTCTGATTAAAGTAAGGAAGAGATTTCTGAACTGACCATTTTCTTTAAGAGAGAGAAGGATTTCTATTTTAGATTCTGCGCATGTTGAGAAGCTAGTAGTTCTAGAAGAGCTTGAAAATAACCCTGAATGTCAAAACTAGCTCGATATAACTTAACTGTAAAACTTTAGCTTCTGCTTTTTATTAGAAATTTCAAAAC
>NW_013671471.1:49793-56348 GCF_000517525.1 Limulus polyphemus | reverse complement strand
TTCTAGAAGAGCTTGAAAATAACCCTGAATGTCAAAACTAGCTCGATATAACTTAACTGTAAAACTTTAGCTTCTGCTTTTTATTAGAAATTTCAAAACTGTATTTCAAATATATTCATTAATTTGTTCCTAAGAACAAAACAATACAATGGGCTATTAGTTCTCTGTCCACTGCAAGTATCGAAACTCAGATCTACCGCTGAGTCACCGGAGAAGATATTATTCGCTAGTGGTATAATTTTTCAAAAAGCAACTAGATGATCTGCCAAAGTATGATTATAAGTTCCAATATTTTAAACTCGGATCTAAGTGGACATCCCTCATTATGTATCTGCCTTCCAGTGGCACAGCGGTATGTCTGCGGACTTACAAAGCTAGAAACCGGGTTTCGATACCCATGGTGTGCAGAGCACTGATAACCCATCGTGTAGCTTTGTGCTTAACTTCAAACAAAAAACCTTATGTATCTTGGGGAAAGCCAATAATTCCCCTGGTGGGCTAATTTGTGCCTGAGTTAATAAATTGTTAAATATGTGTTTATAATTTTATCTCTCTGGTGTCAGTAGGAGTTTGGTCAAACTTCACGAGTTTGGTTAAATCATTGAAAATTTTAACCATTTTATCGAAAATAACTAACTTATTTCCCTTATAATATTTAGTAAAGACAATATTGTTATTTTTACAAAGATTTTTTAATACTGACAATTATTTCTTAATTATACGTAAAAAATAGTTTTATTTATTAAAAGAAGCTATTCTGTTAATTTAAGCTCTAATAATTAGTTATGTAACCAGTGTTCTGTTACGTAAGCTCTAATAATTAGTTCAGTAACCAGTGTTCTGTTATAAAACTAAAAATTTGGTTTTGATATTTGCGATGGACAGAGCACAGATAACCCATCGTGTTGCATAACAAATAAATAAACAAACCAGTGACTGGAATAAATAGTCCTATCTATCCTCCACCACACTCTCCAGTGGCTCAGCGATAAGTCCGAGGGTTAATACTGCTAAAAACGGAGCCTCTATATTCATAGTGGGCACAGTACAAATAGCCCATTGTACAGCTTTGCGCTTAACAATAGACAAAGAAACAAGCCTGTCTAGAAATATTACTTAATCAATTGCGTGTAAGAATACGCTTTTATGCTTCACTAATGTACACTTAGTTAATGTATTTCTAGGTAGTTGGACAAAACCAGTTTAAATAACCCTTCATGTTAAACATTTTAAATTCACAGTAAAGCCTTAAAGAATGAATTTGTTCACAGAGAAAAACAGCCACAAAACGACCACGACAGCGTCTTCGCGGACGAAATGAATTGATGTTGTAGTGAACCGAAAGTTCTGCTTGACAGATGTAGCAGTCCGTGTCAGTTTCACTAATTAATCACGTCCGTTTCTATGTTACCACGGAAATGTACTAGGTTCGTCCATTTCAAAACTTCAAGTATCTTAAATATCTGGGTGGATAGAAGTCCGAGAATTTGGAGGTAAAATAAACTGTCCCTTAAACTAGCAGACAGGAAATTAAACGGAAAAACTCTATTACCGATATTTACAGAGACTATAAACTGTGGCGTAGTTCACAATAGAAGCTTGTGAGCAGAATTCGGAATTCTGGCAACAATATTTAGAGAAATCAAAAGGTAACGTAGTTTTTCTTGTATCAGAGGAAATCGCTGGTGACGAGAATAATAAACTGTTTAGTGTAGAACGAAAACGTATTTATTTAAGAACGAACATTCCTGGTTTAGGTTTCCTTTGCTTTCTGTAACTGGTATTACAGAAAATCGATAAGTTTTGAAAAAGCACGTGCTAAATTATAATAACATATTGGATCTTCTGGGCCTGCGCTGGTAGACGATGAAAGTTAGTCTAAAACACTAAAAAACAGTTCCTTCATAATTATTCCGGATTCGTTTATGTTGCTAAAGGGACGTGCTTGAGGTGAAGACTTCTTTAGATACGAATATAATAGAAATAACCAATCACAGCGCCCTCTTCTATCGACCTTTAGGTTCTAATTATCCCTACCCAGAGCAGAGATATACAGTGCCTTATACATAGAGAAAGGCGAGTCGGATGTTCGAAACCCAAAGACGACATGAAACAGAACAGAGATATACAGTACCTTATACATAGAGAAAGGCAGTCCGGATGTTCGAAACCCAAAGACGACATGAAACAGAACAGAGATATACAGTACCTTATACATAGAGAAAGGCAATCCGGATGTTCGAAACCCAAAGACAACATGAAACAGAACGTCTCAATATCGTAGCAAATGTGTTACCGTGAGATGTTGCAAGTGGAACGTTTCAGTATGACGAACTCAGCGTCATCTCATGTGGACCTCAATCTAAAATACATTTTTGAAACTTTTTTTCGATTTTTCCAATTGAGAAACCCAAATCATGGTGACTGTAGCATCACTAAATCACTTCAAATAATACAGGTCTAGTGTTTGTCTAAAACACCAAACTTCAAACAGATAACTATGTCTAGAACATCACGAGAAGACAAAGTAACATACTTACAATGCGTGAACCAAGTTTATTCAAAGAGATTCACGTTTACATGAACGTGGGGAGGTTTATGAGAGTAGATCTCGGCTAATAATCGCAACTGTTGCGAAGTGATGAATTATTCAAGCTATCGATCATCGGATTATTTAAATCAAAGCTCCTCTACCTAAACTATTCTTTGCGTGTGTTCCTCAGCAAGCAGCATTTCTGCTCCGGTTTAAACACAAAATTTATGGGAAATTACACAGTGGATTCCCGCCAGCTGTATTCTAATGAACCCCAGACTGTATTACTTCTTCAAATATGGTGTTTAAACTACTAATTTAATTTAAAGAAATTTCTTTTATGTATTTTAGACACCATTTACAATCCCTCTCTAGGTATAGAAACACCCAAATTATCAGAGATAGTATGGTTGTGTCGGCTACAACCCGAGGTAGTACCACTAACTACCTCAAACAGTTTGTTAAAGTTGTGTAAAACTTATATCATACTTCCTACCAAAACATTATCAGAGAATGATAGAGTACCACGTTTGTAGATTAATCGATAAAATACCACCGAAAATCCTTCTGTTTTGGATTTTTATAAAATACTGGGTAACATAAAATAAGAATTGTGCAGAGAAAAAAGTCAAGGTTAGCTACTATGTGTCACCAGGTTAGCTACTATGTGTCGCCAGGTTAGCTACTATGTGTCGCCGGGTCAGCTACTATGTGTCGCCAGGTTAGCTACTATGTGTCGCCAGGTCAGCTACTATGTGTCGCCAGGTTAGCTACTATGTGTCACCAGGTTAGCTACTATGTGTCGCCAGGTTATCTACTATGTGTCACCAGGTTAGCTACTATGTGTCACCAGGTTAGTTACTATGTGTCGCCAGGTTAGCTACTATGTGTCGCCAGGTTAGCTACTATGTGCCACCAGGTAACTACTATGTGTTACCAGGATAGCGACTATGTGTCGCCAGGTTAGCTACTATGTGTCACCAGGTTAGCTACTATGTGTCGCCAGGTTAGCTACTATGTGTCGCCAGGTTATCTACTATGTGTCGCCAGGTTAGTTACTATGTGTCGCCAGGTTAGCTGCTATGTGTCACCAGGTTAGCTACTATGTGTCGCCAGGTCAGCTACTATGTGTCACCAGGTTAGTTACTATGTGTCATCAGGTTAGCTACTATGTGTCGCCAGGTTAACTACTATGTGTCACCAGGTTAGCAACTATGTGTCACCAGGTTAACTACTATGCGTCACCAGGTTAACTACTATGTGTCACCAGGTTAACTACTATGTGTCACCAGGTTAGCTACTATGTGTCACCAGGTTAGCTACTATGTGTCACCAGGTTAACTACGACACATAGTAGCTAACCTGGTGACACATAGTAACTAACCTGGTGACACATAGTAGTTAACCTGGCGACACATAGTAGCTAACCTGGTGACACATAGTAACTAACCTGGTGACACATAGTAGTTAACCTGGTGACACATAGCCAGGTTAGCTACTATGTGTCACCAGGTTAACTACTATGTGTCGCCTAGTGTGTCTTTTATCTGGTCTCAAACTTATGTGATCGCCGAGTTTTTAACACAACGTGATTTTTAAATCTTTCATCAGTATAAGAAAATCTTATCTCGATCCAGTGCTTTTGTCAGCTAGGACTTTTCATTACCTAAACTACTGTGTTTCACGAGTGTTCACTGTTCTGTAAGTCAACGCACAGACCGGGCGGAGTCCATTTCTTGATGTTTGTCAGCATCACGCGCGCGCGTGGGTTTGTGCGAGAGAGCGTGTGCGAATTCCGGTTCACATTCGACTCGATCGAGATCCTCGAATTCGCTCGATAGTTATCCATGCATATGTCTCACAAAACAAAACCAGTAAACCATTCGCCATACATGGGGTTTTTATTGACATACGGAGAAAGAAAGGAAAAAACTAGATCCGTCTCTTTAAGCTCGTAAAACAAAATATAACTAACTACTGATTTACAAGAACAGATCGGTAGCTTCCCGCAGTGTCGCTACTGGTTAAATGAAAACTTTTACCCACTATTTTACCGCATTTGTTTAAGTATAAAACAGTTAAGTTACAATTTCTTACCAGGTGAGAAAGGCGGACTTAACGAACATGAGCGAAGTTAAAATCTTAGTATCAGATCAAACTGTAGCTTAGGGAAAGCAATGCGTTATATATTGTGGGTTATTATTATTCGCTTAGACTGGCGGAGAAAAGAAGAGTACCAAGAATGATAGAGTATCACTTTTGTAGATTAATCGATAAAATAGCACCGAAAATCCTTCTGTTTTGGATTTTTATAAACGAAACGGTAATAAATTAAATACTGGGTAACATAAACAAAATAAGAATTGTGCAGAGAAAGAAGTCAAGGTTAGTTACTATGTGTCACCAGGTTAGCTACTATGTGTCACCAGGTTAGCTACTATGTGTCACCAGGTTAGCTACTATGTGTCACCAGGTTAACTACTATGTATCACCAGGTTAGCTACTATGTGTCACCAGGTTGGCTACTATGTGTCACCAGGTTAGCTACTATGTGTCGCCAGGTTAGCTGCTATGTGTCGCCTAGTGTGTCTTTTATCTGCTCTCAAACTTATGTAATCCCTGAGTTTTTAACGTATAATCGTCCAAAGCAATATTTTCTGTTCGTCAACCGATCGAATACACTTTTGATTAGATGATTTATTACACATATTACGTTGTACATTATGGATTCAGCATGCAAACAGATAGGGTAAAACAAAGAAAGAGTTATAGAGAGAAAGTAGTAAGAAGTCTTGAAAAACTAAGTTTTCCTTATGAAAGAAAAACGGTATTGTATACTTTAATTTAGATGTTTGTATTGTTGTTTGTTCGGAGGGAGGTGTCATATAAAGTGATGAACGCGTGACTTAAACGTGTGGAATTTTTAGCTAAGGTTCAGAACAGTATTTGGTTTGGTTGCTATTAAGCACAAAGCTACACAATAGGCTATGTCCACCACGAGTATCATAGCTAATAACTTTTGTTGGTAAACATGAGCTACATTAAATAATAGATTAGGGATGTTACAGTATAAAACACATCTTGCACAGCATGTCATAGCTATCAACTTTTGTTGGTAAACATGAGCTACATTAAATAATACATTAGGGATGTTACAGTATAAAACACATATTGCACAGCATGTCATAGCTATCAACTTTTGTTGGTAAACATGAGATACATTAAATAATACATTAGGGATGTTACAGTATAAAACACATATTGCACAGCATGTCATAGCTATCAACTTTTGTTGGTAAATATGAGCTACATTAAATAATAGAGGGTGGAAATTGGGAAACATTTGGGTGAAAGTGATCATTGCTCTATTAGGTTCAATGTTGTGCTGCATATGGAAATAAAGAATAACGATATTTTGGTTACAAATTTTGAAGGGATGCGACAAGAGTTATCTGTGGTGAACTCGGCAGCTGAGTTATTTGGAGACACTGACCAGACTTGGAAATTTTTTAAGGTTAAATTTTTAAATATTCAATGTAAACATATTCCTAATAGAAAAAAAAGGGTAGTTTAATAAATAACATTAAAGTAAAGCATCATAAATTTAAGAAATTTAAATTGACTGGTATGACAGATGATATAAAAGATTATAGAAGATCAAGAAAGTTGGTGAAACAGGAAATTAGGGCATCAAAAAGGATGTATGAGAAAAAGTTGGCTGAAAATGTAAGAATTAACAGTAAGGATTTCTTTAAATACATTAATGGTAAACAAAATGTTATGTTAGGGATGTTATGATAAAGGAAGGCTAGTATCAGATTATTATGAGATGGCTGGGTTATTAGATTTTACTTTTTCTTCAGTTTTTACTAACGAAGATTTAAGCATTAGTCCATATCTTGAACAGTTGATAAATGGAAACGAGATCAGACAAGATGACTGCATTAATTCTGAGCTGGTTAAGAAAATATTAGGAAGTTTAAAAAATTATAAGGCTCCTGGGCCAGGTAATATTTCCCCAA
>NW_013671471.1:32611-48793 GCF_000517525.1 Limulus polyphemus | reverse complement strand
GTGAAATTTGATTGGATGTAGTAGAATCGTTGATGGAACTTAATTGGAAGTAATTGAATTGTTGACAAAATATAATTTGATATATGTTTAAAACAGTTAAAACGCATTATTTTTTGTTGTTGTTGTTGTTTTCTACCCAGTTTTCCAGGTAATGAGTCAATAACAAATGTTTGATAAAATAAAAAATGGAGGGCCTGTGCATGCTCTCATACTTAGATAAAATATGTTACCTTTATTTCTGTTTAAGTGAACAGGTTCTGTTACACTAGGTTTAAACGCACATGTAAGTTGGTTCGGTTACACTAAGTTTAAATGAACATGTAAAACTAGGTTATGTTACACTAGGTTTAAATGAACATATAAATAGGTTCAGTTACACTAGGTGTAAATGGACATGTAAAAGTAGGTTCTATTATACTAGGTTTAAATGAACATAAAAGTAGGTTTGGTTACACTAGGTGTAAATGAACATGTAAAAGTAGGTTCGGTTACACTAGGTTTAAATGAACATATAAATAAGTTCAATTACACAAGGTGTAAATGGACATGTAAAACTAGGTTACGTTACACTAGGTTTAAATGAACTTATAAATAGGTTCAGTTACACTAGGTGTAAATGGACATGTAAAAGTAGGTTCGGTTACACTAGGTTTAAATGAGCATATAAATAAGTTCAATTACACAAGGTGTAAATGGACATGTAAAAGTAGGTTCTATTATACTAGGTTTAAATGTACATATAAGTAGGTTCGGTTACACTAGGTTTATATGAACATATAAATAGGTTCTGTTACACAAGTTTAAATGAACGTGTAAGTAGGTTCGGTTACACTAAGTTTAAATGAACGTGTAAATAGGTTCGGTTACAATAAGTTTAAATGAACGTGTAAATAGGTTCGGTTATACTACTGTTCTCTTGGGTGTGGCACATCTTATTTATGGCACGTGCGTATTGCACGTGTGAATGAAATCACATCTTTAATTTCTGCTTATCCAACCATTCTTTCTTTCAACTCGTTATCGAATGTTGCGGGGCTTTGTTTAGTTGCTTCGTTCGCTCGTGTGTATAATCGCGTGCTATTGCGATGATTAAAAATGGTTTGTTCACGAACACGCTAATAAGAAAAGACGCTGAGGAAATAAAAATAGCACATAAAATTGGCCACTTTTTAAAATACAAACACGGCTAGTATATTGAAGTGTTCATAGTTGGTATATAATCATTCTTGCTGATAACCTCAGTGGAACCATCGTCTCCAAATTAGATGAAGCCCTGGAGTTGATTTGAATACACACCCTCAACACTGTTGGCTGGAAAAATCGATTCCAGCCCTGCCCTTACCTTCCTCAGCAAAACACGGAACTCATATACAAAACTTATGTTTAATGTAGGAATATTTACTCCTCCGGCGTTATTTTAATGAATCCCGTTTTGAGACTTTTTTCATCATAGCGGGAAGATACTTATACTTCTAATATATTCAGGAATTTGGATGAGCCGGAAAAAAAAAAGACTAGAGGAAAGAAAGTAAAGGACTGTAAACTTTAAATGTCAAAGTAAGCTTTACGGTTATAGGAACGGAAAACTTTAACAAAGTTACTTCGTTTAATCAAGAGTAATGGGTTACGTTTGATTCTTAATAAAAAAAAAATATCATAACAAATTAGGTGAAAGCTTGCTTCTTGCTAGAAACAAATATCATACTAACTATCACGACATGGCAGCGCCCTCTAGTGGGAGTGCCATCTCAGAGCACCATGCGATAATGTTGCTCATAACACTTTCTATTAGCGCCATCTCGTAGCAGTACCTTCTAGTATCAACCGGTAATATTTAGGTTAGCCCTAAGTGCATATATTTAACTAACACTAAAAAAGTAATTTCAATAATAAGACGAATAATTTGTTTGTTTGTAATTAAGCACAAAGCTACACAATGGGCTACCTGTGCTCTGCCTACTAGGTGTATGGAAAACCGGTTTCTAGCGTTGTATGTCCGCAGACATACCGCTGTGCCACTGGGGGGCAAGAGGAATAATAATAATAAAGATTCAAATTCAGAATAATAAAATTAGACATAATAAACATTATAACCAATACCGTTAATAAAAGTAACAATAAATAATTGAGTGTACTTTACTTATATAACACAAAACCACTAGTTGTCTGCTTCAAGTAATGTCATAGATTTATATTTTTAGTTTCGAAAAGTTTCGCTTACAACCATTTTGTAGTAACAATTGTTATTGCTAACTTCCGGCCCTACTTTTGTAACACCATTTGGTAGCACTATCTGTTAGCACCAACTGGTAACACCATATGATAGCACCAACTGGTAACACCAACCAATAACATCATATGATGGCAACGCCTGTTAGCACCAACCGATAACAACATCTAATAGGACCATCTGGTAGCACCAACTGGTAACACTATTTGATAGGACCAACAGGTAACAAGTAGCAATTGCGAGAAAGGGTGGTTTAGAAACAACATGATGGATGACAAAACCAGATAATCGAACGATTTTTTCCAAACATACGATATTTTCATCCACTTTCAAGACGCCATGAATTTTGTAATAAAAATAAACACCAAAAATCAATTTCACAACCGGAAACATCGCAAAAAGTTCGGGATTAGTGTGCAGCAACAAGTAACTTAAGGAAAGACAATATATTACTGTGTTTGGATAAAGAGTGTGAACTGCACACTAGAAGTGTAAATAGGTCCCAGAAGTTCGTTTTTCTTTACGAACAGCTAGAAAGACTGGTGGTCACACAATGTTTCTTGGTCAGACACAGACAAGTTTAAAAAGAAATATTCACGAGCTAAACATATTTTCGTGTATCCAATAATTATTCTCCACTGTGACCTTTTTGCCTTTTTTCAGCTGCATACTATTACAAGAAATCACCCACGTACAGAGCCCAAACAGGGACGCGAGACATAAGGGTGCTGGGCTGCAGAAGCAAACCCTGGCTAGAAGTACAGAAGTAAGTTGTTTTAACACAATAACAACAACCGAGTACACAAATTACATCATATACAAGGTTGCCAGCTTTGTTAACTAGCGTTCAGCGCCACAACTATAAAACGTGTTCCAACAACTATGAACACAATAACACGTTTGTTTGTTGTTAAGCACAAAGGTACAAAATGGTCTATCTGTGCTCTTTCCACTGCGGGTATCGAAACTTTACCCTGAGCGTTATAAGGCCACAGATTTAACACTAAGGCTTCTGGGTGGCCGTTAAAGACAAGAATATATTTTAATAAGTATATATCTGACAAATACATGCCACCCATTAGGTGGTGTATTAACAAAGTTTTGTATATAAAATAGGGATTACAAGACGAAGCTTGCAATTAATTTCAGTTAAACCTCCAGACTGGGATTAACCACTAGAGATTCTACTCTGTCTGAAGAAACCCGAACAAGGCAGAGAATTTAAATAACCAGTCAGTAGTACAGCTGTTCCTGTTCCTTCTAGATAGTTTGAATAACCAGCCAGTAGTACAGCTGTTTCTGTGCTTTCTTGAGAGTTTAAATAACCAGCCAATAGTATAGCTCTTACTGTCCCTACTTTAGAGTTTACAAAACCAGCTAAAAGGACATCGTTTCCTTTCTCTTATTGAGAGTTTGAATAACCAACTAGTACTATAGCTATTATTGTCCCTTCTTGAGAGTTTAACTAACCATCCAGTAGTATAGAGTTTAAATAACCAACAAGTAGTACATCTTTTCCTTTCACTTCTTGAGAGTTTGAATAACCATCCAGTAGTACAGAGTTTTCTGTTACTTCTTGAGAATTAAACTAACCAGCCAGTAGTACAACTGTTCCTTTCCCTTCTTCAGAGTTTAAATAACCAGCCAGTAGTACAGATGTTATTGTCCCTTTAGAATTTGAACAACCAGTCAATAGTACAGCTGTTACTGTCCATTCTTGAGAGTATAAATAACCAGCCAATAGTATAACTTTTCCAGTCTAAATTTACAGCCAGCAGTAAAGCTGTAGCTTCTTGAGAGTTTTAATAAAGAAATAATGAAATAATAATGAAAACGAAAAGTGGTGATAGTTAGGAGAAGAAGAATGTCCATGTTCCACAGGAGTACAAGACGGACGTACACACATTATACACTGTTTTGATGAGTTATATTTATCATTTAATGTTATACTTTGGGTGAATTTACAAGACAGAAAATACGAATTCTAAGTAATTTAGTTCATCTCCATCTACCATGGTTGGATTTTTAAGTTGTAATTTCTAAGAGCTTGATGGGGCTTCTCAAGTGGTACTATATATATGATGTGCGTGTATCCTCTAGTGGTACTATATATGATGTGCGTGTATCCTCAAATACACGCACATCACATATAGTACCACTTGAGGATACACGCACATCACATAGAGTACCACTTGAGGATACACGTACATCACATAGAGTACCACTTGAGGATACACGCACATCACATATAGTACCACCCTCAAATGGTACTCTATGTGATGTGCGTGTATCCTCAAGTGGTACTATATATGATGTGCGTGTATCCTCTAGTGGTACTATATATGATGTGCGTGTATCCTCTAGTGGTACTATATATGATGTGCGTGTATCCTCAAGTGGTACTATATGTGATGTGCGTGTATCCTCTAGTGGTACTATATATGATGTGCGTGTATTCTCTAGTGGTACTATATATGATGTGCGTGTATTATCTAGTGGTACTATATATGATGCGCGTGTATCCTCAAGTGGTACTATATATGATATGCGTGTATCCTCAAGTGGTACTATATGTGATGTGCGTGTATCCTCAAGTGGTACTATATGATGTGCGTGTATCATCAAGTGATACTATATACATATGATGTAAGTGTGTTTTCATGTGATACAATGCATAATGTGTGTTCTCAAGTGGTACTATATATGATGCGTGATGTCACGTGGTACTATATATGATGTGCGTGTATCCTCAAGTGGTACTATATGTGATGTGCGTGTATCCTCAAGTGGTACTCTATGTGATGCGTGATGTCATGGGGTACTATATATGATGTGTGTCTATCCTATATACATATGATGTAAGTGTGTTTTCATGTGATACAATGCATAATGTGTGTTCTCAAGTGATATTCTATGTGATGTGTTTTCTTACGTGGTACTATATATGGTTGGTTGGCGTTTTATGGTGTAAAGTAACAAGGTTATCTGCGCTAAACAACCGGTAAAAACTGTGAGAGTAAAATGTAAAAAATATATTGATTTTAAATTAAAATATGTCCAAAATTCAGAAAACAAATTTTAAATACAATTAAAAAGATCAATTGTTCTTTAAAAATTAAAAATACAATCAAGTTGGACAGTGTCACCATCGCCAATGACACCGTCCAACGTCAGAGGTAAACCCGTAGAAAAGATATGTCTGAAATACTGCCGCCACTCACGGTCGTAACGACGGCACGATAGTAAAATATGGGCTATTGTGACTTGAGTGTCACAAAGGCTACATATTTGTGGGGCAATACCAGATAAAAGAAAAGTGTATGTTAAAAAAAACTGTGACCAATGCATAGCCTAGCTAAGACAACTTCCTCCTTCTGATCCTTATGGAAACAAGACGGTCAAAGAGCAACAGAAGGTTTGATCTGGAAAAGCTTGTTATGACGTTGCTCACCCCAAGTCGACTACCAACTGGTGCGAAGCCGCTCCTTGAAGATAGGGCAGTAGTCCATGTATGGGACAGGCACGGCCTTGACGACGCCAGAGCAGATGGACCTAGCTGCGGTTTCAGCGAGCTCATTCCCGCGTATACCGACGTGGCCAGGTATCCAGAAAAACTGGATGGAAACAGAAGATAGAGAAAAATGGGCCAGTCGTTGTTGAATATCGACGAGAACAGGATGAGAACAAACGTTAAGCGATTCCAGGGCCAGTAGAGAGCTAAGAGAATCAGTGTAAATAGTACAACTGCTGTACTGCATAGCTTCTACATGATCCAGGGCAAGAGAAATGGTATACAACTCAGCAGTGAACACAGAAACTGTAGAGGGGATCCTGCGAGCAACTACCGAGCCACAGCAAATCATGGTAGAGCCTCCAGAGTCACCTGATTTCGAATCATCCATGTAAATGGGAATGGAAGGATGGTTCAAAAGATGTTCAGCAAAGAAAAGACGGAACTTCCAATCGGGAGTATCTGCCTCCCTCGGATGACTCAAGGAAAGGGGATGGTAATAAGCCATGATGGGATGGGCTGAACATGAAGGACAGCAACGTCATCCAATGCCAGACCCAATTCAGCCAGTTGTGCCCAGAAACAAAGGCCAAAGGGAGGAATTACTGACCGTCTGTTCTGAAAGAGCATGGCCCACCGAGGAAGAAAGACACAATCCCAGTTGGGATGCTGTGGTGAGGAGCAAAGCTTGGTAACATACTGTAGAGAAAGTTGCAAACCAAGGAAGTAAAGAGGTGGTTCGTGTACAAACTCTGGATTGGAGAAGTGCGGAAATCCCTCATGCAAAGCCGAAGTCCCAGATGGTGAATAGAGTCCAGTATCTTCAAGGCCGAGGTCCTAGCAGAACCATAGACCAAAGACCCATAGTCCAGTTTGGATCGAATCAAGGTTCGACATATCTTAAGCATAGAATATCAATCCACTCCCCAAGAGGTGGAAGAGAGGAAATGGTGGATGTTCACCTGACACATAGCTTCTTGATGTGTGGAATGAAAATAAGATAAGCCCAAGAACTTTGCCTCAGGAACCACGGGAAGAAAAACATCACCGAGATCGGGATTTAGACACCGTTGATAGCAAAAATGCATGCAAACGGTTTGGAAAAAGAAAATGTAAAACCGTTTGCAATGATCCACTTCATCAAGCGATTGAGGGCAGTCTGAAGCTGACGCTCAATAAACCTCATGTTCGACGACCGACATGAGATATGGAAGTAGTCGAAATAGAACCCATTTGCAACAGTAGGAGGAAGTTTCATAGTGATAGCATTAATTTTGATACTAATAAGTGTGACACTAAGGAACTCCAGGTTCCAGTAAAAAAGAATGGGAAAGAGTCGAATTCACACGGACTTTGAATCACCTGTCCAGTAAAAAAATTCTGAATAAAAATAGGTAAATGGCCACGCAACCCATATGAATGGAGGTCTCACAAAATGCCGTACCTCCATGTAGTGTCATAAGCCTTCTCAAGGTTAAAGAACATGGAAACAAGATTTTCCCTCTTGAGGAAGGCTTCTATGATTGACGTTTCAAGTCGAATAAGGTGGTCCATGGTGGAGCACTGTCGATGGAACCCACACTGGGTGGGCAAGAAGAGATTGTTTGATTCGATGAACCAAACAAGACGAGCATTAACCATCCTCTCCACGACCTTACAGAGACAGCTAGTCAAAGCAATTGGATGATAATTAGAAGGAATCTTGGGATCCTTCCCAGGTTTAGAAAAAGGAAGGATAATAGCCTGGTGCCAAGCATCAGGATAAACATTCTCCTGCCAGATACGGTTAAAAACAACCAGAAGAATGGCAAGAGAGGCAGGAGAGAGATCGTGCAGTGTCTCATATTGAACTTCATCAGGTCTGACCGATGTACTGCCAGACCAATAAAAAGCATGTCTGAGTACCACCAGTGTAAAGGAGCATTTATCGTCATAGAGACGATTGACCTGAAAGGAAAGAGACAATTGCTCTGCCCGAGACTTGATGGCCAAGAAGGTGGGGGAAGAAACAGAAGTGCTGGATGCACAAGAAAAGCACTCACCAAGAGTATCAGCGACGCTCTGTGCATCAGCAACTTCCTAGCCATTGGAGAGCAAGATGGAAAGGTGATGGGAGGCATACCACCCATTGTTCTTCCGAATCTTGTCCCATATGACTTTGGAAAAGATGCTAGTTGTAAACTTAATCCAAGATTCCTTTTGGTTTTGATGTCTGACTTGCCGAGCATGGGCATGGGCCCACTGGAAAGTAATGTGGTTCGAAAAACAGTGTGAAAGGTATTCCAGGACAGTTTTTGAGCCTTCCATGCCTTCTGGCAGACAGGACTTCACCATGGACGAGGATACCGTGGAAAACATGTCGAGGTCTTAGGAATAGAGTGAGCAGCTGCCTGGACTATACAGTCAGTCACTGCTACCACGCAATCTTCGATTGATGGCAGACAAACGACGGCAGGATCAAGTTCTGAGAGTGTGGTGAAAGAGGGCCAGTTAGCTTGGTCAAACTTTCACTGTGACACTCGGGTCAGGTGGCATGGACCACGGCCAATCTCCCTCAAAATGATAGGAAAATGATCACTGCACCATAGGTCACTGTCAATCCTCCAGGAAAAGCTGGAAAAAAGTGAAGGAGAACAGATCAACAGATAAATGACATTGAAAGACTGACTAGGTGCATGAAAATAAGTACAAGATCCAGTATTGAGAGAAAGGTCGTGATCCGAGAGGATACACTCTACAGAACGACCTCTCCCAATATCAATATCAGCACCACCCCAGACGAGATTGTGTCCATTAAAGTCTCCCAGAAGTAAAAAGAGAGTTGGCAATTACACAACGAGAGCATCAAGGTCTGATTGATCATAAGTCTTCGTGATCATAAGCCTCTTCAGGAGACAAGTAGAGAGAACAAAGAGTGATGGTACGACCCAAGGAAACACGGATGGCTACTGCCTCCAAGGGTGCATCAAGTGACACAGACAAGATAGACACATGCTGGTTGACCAGCAGTGCCACCCCTCCATGCACTCATCCATCACACAACCTGTCATTCCGGTATAAAGAAAGGTGACTGTATCAGCAGGTTTCAGGAATGTTTCCTGTAAGGAAAGACACACGAGATGATAGGAATTGATCAAGGCCTTAATGTCAGCGAGATTAGAACTAAAACCTAGTTCCATTGTATCAAAGTGGCCATTTTTACGTAGGTGAAGGAGAACTGGGCGGAGAACCCTTCTGTTTACGATCACGCCGTTTTTCTTTACTAGAAGGAGGTCTATCAACCTCCATGGATCCTGCTCTTGGTCGAGTGGGCAGATCTCTGTCATCGGACTTAGATTCGAGCGACTGAGAGCGTGAACGAATGATTGTTCTGCATCTCGGGGCCAAAGAAGATGGACCCAAAAAGACACCAGATGCTGGGGCCGTAGGAGGTGGAAGCAACTAGTCAGTGGAAGGAATGGTAGGGACAGAGACAGGAGTGAATGTGGACTTGTCAACTCGATCATCTATTGAGGTCAAAAGGCTCTTCGGGGTAAGAAAAGTTGTTGACAGTCTTTAAATGCTGTACCTCTTTCTCCTCCACCCACTTAGGGAAAGATCTATAGTAAGAGGGATGGGAAACCACTACAATTAACACAGTGAAGGTCCAGGTCGCACTCTTAGCCGTCGTGGTCCTTGCCACCTCAATGAGCCCATATCACAGAACCACGACAAGATGCCTTCGAATGACCAAACCGCTGACATTGGAACCATCTGAGAGTGTTGAGAATATATGGTTGTACCTTACAGTTCAGATAACCGGCCTTGACAGTGGCAGGTGGACGTAGCAAGTTATACGTTAAAATAAGAACACTTGCAGGCAGCATAATACCATCTTTATGAGTGGAAATATGTCACACTGCAAACACTCCTTGGCTGGAGAAACCAGCGAAAATTTCCGACTCGGGGATGTTCTTGAAATCCCTCTCAACAATAACTCTTCGTGAGGAATTCAAAGTTGCATGGGTTTAACCTCAATGGATATATCCCCAATGGCTTTCGAATTCAAGAGGAGTTCACTGTGTTTTGGTGAAGATGTTTCAACCAAGATGTCACCAGAACATAGCTTCTTAACTGATATTAGAGAGCCAACAAGTTCCTCTAATCCCTTATGAATAAAAAGGAGACATTTGTCCTAAAGATTTACCTGACAAGAAATGCAAGATCAGAAAAAGAGGTACAGGTACAAAATGGGGTGGAGACTGCTGTTCAGAGTCTTCTATATATGTGGTCGTTTACCAATGATCAGCGTTTTTACAATTTTAATTTATTGAGGATTTGGGGGATCCATAATAAAAAGAGAAAGTGGGTGTCACCACCCACCATGAGGTCCTACGAGGGGATGCACTAAAATGCCAAATGCAGCAATGCCAAGGTTTCGTAAGCACTATACCCAGACACTACAATCAGACACAATGTCCACAAAACCCGTTGAGAATGCCAAACAATGGTACTCAGTTGACCCTAGCCCAACAGGACCAGCTGATTGATCCTAGGGGGCACCCCAAGTCCACCAGTCTATGGGAATTCAAGGCCAAAGTGGTGTGTTGCAGTGCCCCAGACACCACTCAATCACCAGGATCCTCTCCTCACCTTTACGGGTCGCCACGTACGGCAAACACGTAGGTGGATGTTCAGATCCCAGAGTAGGTAAACTGAAAATACTTTCCTGGAAGGTCCACCTCACCACGTACAGGAATCCACCTCGACGAAAATATGCTCTCACGTTTTACTATATATGATGTGTTCTCACGTGCTACTATATATATCAAAGTAAACATGTTGTAAATCACGTTATATCAAAATAACCCTGCTATAAATCACGTTATATCAAAGTAACCATGCTATAAATCACATGTTATATCAAAATAACCCTGCTATAAATCACATGTTATATCAAATGCTTAAAATGTAATATGACTGATGTGTTACAACAGGAGAAACGCACTTAACACTAGGCTAACTTCTAAAAACGTGCCAGGTTTTGGAGAAAAGAAATGAGACGAATTTGTATCAGAGCTTTTCTGATTCGTCATACAACATGTGGAAGTCACTAATCCACTTAGGTTCGTGACGGGGACCATTGTCTCAGTATTAGCAATTGAACTCATTATTTTCGTGTTTTCTAGTGAAGTTCCGTATATTTGATTTTCATACATCTGAAGATTCAAATCAAGAAATGAAACATAACATTTCAAAGTACATTTGTTCAGAGCGAAAAGAGAAAAATTGTTAAACTAAAATTAACAGACAAGTAGCGCTTTATTAATGTATAACTTATATCTCATGAGACCTTTTGAAATTATTCACTTGGAGAAGCTACTGTGATGAGAGAAGAAAGAACAGAAGAAAATCGAAACTTCGATTTGTTAAAAACATCGTCTTGAACCTTCCATCTATTTCTTATATTCTTGGTATCTTTAGCCTAACTCGAAAACCATAACCCTCATATTTCAGTGGAACTTTTGATGAAGTGTTTCCATTCATATTGTAGTTAATATATAGGGTTGTTCATTATGTATAGTAAATAAGAAAAATTTGGCTATTCCACAACAGACAACCAGTCACACACCGGAAATAAAGAAGAAAGCTAAACAATTTTGCAAGACGTAACCCAAGAACACAGCGAGTCATTTTTACAAATTAAAGAGCCTTCTTTGGAATTGTAAACAAGATAATTCACACGGATTTAGGCCTAGAAAACCAACATAGTAACGATATTTACACGCTTTTCCCAAAGCTCACAGCCGAATGTAAGATACTCTGTCGAAAGAGAAAATTATGTCGTCAGAGTGAATGTCTACTTTAGTGTCTGTAAACGTTTGGGTAACATATTACCATCCTGTGATGAAACTACATTTTAAAAAATGTTCCAGGATACAGAACAATGCACCAGAGTGTTTCCAGAGGATTTGTGGTGATTTCAGGTTACAGCAATAACGGTAAGTTAACCATCCAGATCATCGAGCAAAAGTTCACCCCTACAGCACGAGAGAACCCTATATTTGCACAGAACGGAGTACAATGAGCTTTGGTTCCATGAAGACAAAATATCCCAACTACTGTTTCAAATCAACATCCCACCTCCTCTGCAAGATGCGAAAATAATTAGTAATTCATATTAGACCATTTGCAGACACTCGTGTCTTTGAGCAAACAGACCTCGGAAATCATCACATATTCATGGTTACTGACTTGATAAAACGTGTAAAGGAGACGAGGACAACGTTGATCTCATATGGAAATTAAACAGCAGAGCAACAGTCCATAAACAAAATAGTAATTAGAGTTGACTACCACTGTGGACTCATGACATGCTACTGACTGTCATACTTTCCTAAAAGTTTGAGTAATTTGACCTGAATGCCACCATAGTCTACTGACACGCCACTGGCTGTCATACATTCCTGACAGTTTGAGTAATTTGACCTGAATGCCACCATAACCTACTGACATGCCACTGGCTGTCATACTTTCCTGACAGTTTGAGTAATTTTACCTGAATGCCACCATAGTCTACTGACACGGCACTGACTGTCATACTTTCCTGACAGTTTGAGTAATTTGACCTGAATGTCACCATAACCTACTGACACGCCACTGGCTGTCATACTTTCCTGAAAGTTTGAGTAATCTTACCTGAATACCACCATAGTCTACTGACACGCCACTGACTGTCATATTTTCCTGAAAGCTGTGGCCCCATGGCTCGAAACTAATTGTCATATCTTGATGAAAGTTGGAGTAATTAGACATGGCCACAAGTATGATCTTCTCACAGGCCGATGACTGTTTAAAGTGAGACTATTTCCAATTGACCACCACTTAGGCTGTTGACTGTCGTCACTGCCTAACATACTTTGCTGAAAGTGGAACTATTACTGACCATTATATATTAATGAACTCTAGCTGACCACCACCGACGACTACTGACTGTCATCCTGTAATACTTTCCAAAAATACTTTCACAGAGTGACTGTGAAATATACCAGATCTTAGCTAACTTAAAATGAATTTAATTAACTCATAACCTGCAAGGCAATGGGAATTTGGGTTCCTTTATCGAACCAGTGATTCTTGAGGTCGTATTCTTTTTGAAACATGCGGACCTCTCGCCAAACTGGTTTCCATGATCCTTCAGTTTCTCATGTTCGTGCAGTTATTCATGCTCAGAAAGGAAAGACTAAACAACACTTGAAACTTAAGTAGAACGTCCACTTTCTTCTGTTTCAAAAACATTGCTGGAGGGGAACATACAAAGAACATCTTTTTTTAATATAATATTTAATTATATACACCACTTCAACTTTTTTCTTGCAAAAACTACTAGAATATATGTTCGCTCTAATTTTGATGTTCTAAAGGTCATCATATAACAACCAAATATTCTTTTCTTTCAATTTTTCCTCTCTTATATATTTAACGTTTTACGTCTTGTTGATGTATGATAAACAAGTGACAGCGGAATGAAGCAAAGTATACATAATAATTGATCAATAAAAATCTTTAAGTGGTTAGAGGATGAGGTGAAGTTAAGTGAGGAAAAGATTTTGAAGAAATATTGTTAGTAAAATTTTCATCATTCTTGAATGAATGAGAGATATTCAACCTAAAAAAAATTAAAGGATCTAACCTGAACACAAATAGCTTTCTCTAGGGGTCTTGTAGGCTTAGAGAAGAAGAATGCCATCAGCTGACTGATGTTTGTACCCGATTGGTTAGGTTTGTAACATGTTTTTAGAGAAGAAGAATGCCATCAGCTGACTGATGTTTGTACCCGATTGATTAGGTTTGTAACATGTTTTTAGAGAAGAAGAATGTCATCAGCTGACTGATGTTTGTACCGGATTCATTAGGTTTGTAACATGTTTTTAGAGAAGAAGAATGTCATCAGCTGACTGATGTTTGTACCGGATTCATTAGGTTTGTAACATGTTTTTAGAGAAGAAGAATGTCATCAGCTGAATGATGTTTGTACCGGATTCATTAGGTTTGTAACATGTTTTTAGAGAAGAAGAATGTCATCAGCTGACTGATGTTTGTACATGACTAATAACATTTTCAAGCTGTATTTTGTTTACTGATGTGAATTCAGGCAGGTCTTTCCTTTCTTCGTTAGGTTTTTGGTAAAACTGAGGCTTCAAGAGAAATAATTATTCTAAGAGATAGTTGCTTATAATGTTTTTTTTTTCTTTCTATAGATGACAATATTCCAACAATAAGAATGAACCACCTTATTTGTTTTACACATTGATCCAGTTCCTAATACAGTTCCTAGCATAAACAGGACTTCTTTAAGAATGTAGTTAACAAAAAAAAAAAAAACCACAGTGGCATTCTAAATCAAACGATCTTTTGTTAATAAGATCAGTTATAAATACTGATACAGCATTGTTCAGTACGAGATCAGGCGGAAGATGATTCTCTGTTAGTAAGATAATTTCAGGATACTGATTTATTCAGTAGGTATCCGTGAATTGTTCAGGAGGTAGTCGTCATTTGATTACGGATGGTTCTTGTTCTCAGTGCGTGAACGTTCAAACGTACATCGCATATTGTGTTATTGTAAGTTACAGCTATCTCTTTCCTCTCTAAATACATCAAAAAAGTATAGCAAAGTCTCTGTTCGTAGTTTCATTTGTATTGTACTTGTATTTCATCTGTATTAGTTGCAGCTATATCTTTCCTCTCTAAATACATCAAGAAAGTATAGCGAAGTCCCTGTTCGTAGTTTCATTTGTATTGTACTTGTATTTCATCTGTATTAGTTACAGCGGTCTCTTTCCTCTCTAAATACATCAAGAAAGTATAGCGAAGTCTCTGTTCGTAGTTTCATTTGTATTGTACTTGTATTTCATCTGTATTAGTTGTAGCTATATCTTTCCTCTCTAAATACATCAAGAAAGTATAGCGAAGTCTCTGTTCGTAGTTTCATTTGTATTGTTTTTGTTCGTTTCAGTTTCTTTCAAAGAGAATTTCATGTAATATTAACAGCAAAGAAAGTTATCTTTGCCGTTGAACTATCATATTTCCATTGGTTCTCATGTTCAAATGCCACTTTTCTATTGATTCTCATTTGTCTAGATAATAGAAAAACCAGAGGTCCTCATCCATTGATAACTTTAGTTACATAATGTATATTTATATTAGATGACGTTATCACAGGTCAGAGGGTTTGATGCATCTGTTCGCTATCTAAACAATTAATCAGTGTTATCTCAGAACAGAGTCTGATCTATTTATCTTTTCACTGCCTCAACAGTTTGTTATTTTATCTTAGAAATCAGAGTCTAATCTATGAATCTATTCATTATCTAAACAATTAGTTAGTTTTATCCAAGAACAAAGTATAATCTATGTATCTATTCACAATACAAATAATTGGTTAGTATTATCTCGGAAAAGACTCTAATCTATGTATCTATTCACAATACAAATAATTGGTTATTATTATCTCGGAAAAGACTCTAATCTATGTATCTATTCACAATACAAATAATTGGTTAGTACTATCTAGGAAAAGACTCTGATCTATGTATCTATTCACTATTTAAACATATTTTTGTACTTTGCTGAAAATGGCCACATGGTCATCAAAAGTTCTTAGTTTGGAAATGGGAACATCCATCTTTACATTCGTTCACGATCTGTTGAATGGGGAAAAAATATCATAAGGTGCCCATTGAAAGTAGTGTAACGTAGAGATCGAGGGGCGGAGAGCTTAACCCGTTGGATTTTCAACTGAATAGCTTCTGTAGAAAACTGCAATACGTGTTACTGGTGTGAAGTTAGAAGAACTGCAGTGAAACAAACACGGTGCTAGGAAATCGAAATATCCTAAAAACGTAAAAACCGTGGAGAAGCAAGGAAACACGACGAAGTAAGGAATCCAACGGACGAAATCGAAAACACGTTGTTCTAGAAAACAAATTTTTTGAGTTTTGTATGTTTTCTTTTAATTTCTTGTCAATCAGTTCAGGCGATCGTGGTGGAACAAACGGAGAGTTAACGTAAGGTTCTCAACTACGAACACGTGCGACCAGAGAACCTTCTTTTCTTTGCCAAGATAATAATTGATTCGTGAAGAACTTGAGATACGTCAGACTTTAGAAATTTTAAAGACATTCTGCTCCAAGCAACTGTAAAATAACAGATAATACTAATGTACCCTTACCATACAATAATACTAGTGTACCCTTACCATACAATAATACTAGTGTACCCTTACCATACAATAATACTAGTGTACCCTTACCATACAATAAAACTAGCGTACCCTTACCATACAATAATACTAGTGTACTCTTACCATACAATAATACTAATGTACCCTTACCATACAATAATACTAATGTACCCTTACCATACAATAATACTAGTGTACCCTTACCATACAATAATA
>NW_013671471.1:21751-31611 GCF_000517525.1 Limulus polyphemus | reverse complement strand
AATACTAATTTTGGGTAAGTTAGTATTATTGTATGTAAAACAAGTAAGGGTATTATTGTATGTAAAACAAGTAAATTGTATGTAAAACAAGTAAGGGTAAATTAGTAATACTAACTTACCCTTACTTGTTTTACATACAATAATACTAACTTACCCTTACTTGTTTTACATACAATAATACAAATTTGTCCTTACTTGTTTTACATACAATAATACCCTAATTTACCCTTACTTGTTTTACATACAATAACACCCTAATTTACCCTTACTTGTTTCACATACAATAATACAAATTTACCCTTACCATCCAATGACAAAAACATAGTATTGAATTGACAGTTATTATTATATATTTTCATTGCGATACGCAAGTCGTGTAATTAGTTAAAGCGCCACCTGGTGACTAAGAGTTGTCTGCATCTCGCTTTTCTAAAGAAATATCGTGCAAAGCTAAAGGCTTAAGGATATCATTAAAATTTAAAACTCAGATTGTAGCACTGTAACCTAGGTCAATTACAAATATATATATAACGCTGAAGCCTAATGGAATAAAGTGTTGTTGTTTTTTTGGGGGGTTATCCAAAGATACATCCTGCTCATGCTCTAGAAAGCATGGGTGACACATAGCTGTCTTACGAGGTTCGAACGAATCGGTAGAGTTTTGGAAGCTCGTGCCTTTCTACACCGATGTGTTGTTTTAATACGTCTATCGGGCGTAAAATAACAAGACATGTTTACAGAGTTGAGCTACAGGCAAAGTGGTTCCACAAGACTCATCCGATGTCAGCCAATTACGTTTAAACTATTATACTCAAAGAACAACATATGCAGACAAACAAATGAGAGAAAAGGAACTTCGTTTCTTCCTGTAACCTAACAATTCATCAAAACTATTTCTCGTAAAACCTTTTTAACCAGAAAAAAAAAACACATCAAAATGTGTTTTCTATTATTAAACAACACTTTTAGTCAAAGAAAACACTGTTAAAATGTGTTTTCCATTATTCAGTTTTGTTATTAAGCACAAAACTACATAATGGACTATTTATGTTGTGCCCCCCACGGATATAAACCCAGATTTTAACATTATAAGTCTTATCGTTGAGCCACTTGGGGGCAATTTTTTCATTATAGTAAAACAGTCTAACTTTGATTATGAACAAACTTACTTTGATGATATTGTATAACAATTAATTTAATTTTCTGAACCTTATCCTTTCCACTGTTTCACTGGCGATTATCAAGCTCGTGCTACCTTTTCCAAAAACTGTGATAGTCTTCTGCAACTGTATTATTTTAAGATTACTTTCCAAGATTGTGTTATTTTAAAATGTTTTTTGAGAGTTGTTTTTTTTTAAGATAGTGTTATCTAAGAGAGTATTATTTTCACACACAAAAAAAGCTTTGTACTGTCAGTTACGGTTTATGTTTCAGTGGAACGCTCCTGAGGAAGCTGTAAAGCGAAACGTTGTGTGTCCAATTAAAGAAAAATAACAGTTTGGCTGTTTATTCCTAGACAAGAAGTATTGTTTTATGTGTTTACCTGGAACTTTTCAAAATAATTTACGAATACATAGTAACCTATTAAAGTTTCAACTAAATTTAAACATGGGTTTTTTTTTTACAAAATTATTTACTTAGAGTAAAGAATTATTACTTAGTTATATAGAATTGACGGCTTAATCCTCGCAATGCGGTGGTGGTTAATTACACAGGATTGACGGTTTAATCCCCCACAATGCGGTGGCGTTTACTTACACAGGATTGCCAACTTAATTCCCACAATGCGGTGGTATTTCATTACATAGAATTACTGACTTAATCCCCACAATGCGGTGGTGGTTACTTATACAGGACTGCCTACTTAATCCACACAATGTGGTGATAGGTAATTAGGTAGAATTGCCAACTTAATCCCCACAGTGTGGTGTTGATTTATTACATAGAATTACCTACTTAATCCCCACAATGTGGTGGTGATTTATTACATAGAATTGCAAATTTAATCCCCACATTGTGGTGGTGATGTATTACATATAATTACCTACTTAATCCCTACAACGTGGTGGTGCTTCATTATACAGTATTGACGACTTAATCCACACAACCTGGTCGTGGTTAATTACACAGAATTGCCCACTTAATTCCCACAGTGCGGTGGTGGTTAATTGCACAGGACTGACTATTTAACCCCAACAATGTGGCAATGGTTAATTACGTTGAATTACCGACTTAATCCCCACAATGTGGTTGTGCTTCATTACACATTGACGACTTAAACCCATATTTTATAGCCAAGAACCTCTTGTGTGTATAATTTGGCGCAAAAATTACACTTTCCAACAAATCAAAGGTAATACTTTTGCCCATCGTTACACTTGTTATAAGAACAGTTCAAATCACATCTCCAGGATGAAACTGATATACATCTGCTCTTCTGCGAAAGTATTACCTCTTATTACGAAATAAATCATTTTTACGTGTTTCTTTCGTGTAACTGTATAAACCCTGTCGCTCCTGAAGTTACGCTGATATTTTTATGTGTATCCTACTTAACAAGAACGTTGTTTATATAGATGCTCTGAATGAGGGGGTAAACCCCACGAGCAAAACACTTATAATGGAATAGAGTAACTCTCTGTACAGCTGAAACTATTTGTTTTCTCGCTCCTGGTTATATTCGCTCTCTATGGTTTAACCTACAAACAGGTCGATTCGATTTGATGAACTCCCGAATATGTTACATTACATTTCGTAAGAACTGTTATCGTAGGGCAGTAGAGCATTTTTTAGGCTTACTATTTTCGATTTATAATGTTATAATCGATGTCAAAAGGAGGAAAACATGACCAGACTTCGGAGGAGATTATCAGTTCTTGGGGAGAAGAGGTTGTTTGATGTTACGAAGACTAGTCTTCTGTTCTGCCTTACCTCTCAACAAATAATGGAGTCATTTTATATTGAACTTTTTATTTCTTAAACTGAATTTTCTTTATACTTACAATAATGTAGTTTTTCGGGCTTAGATAAAACTTAATACAAAGTTTCTTGGTTCCAGAGTATCCATACAAACAACACAAAGGAATACTTGAGCTTAGCCACCTCTAACTTGGAACTGACAGACCAGAGGGAAGGCAGCTACTTAACAGCATCTACCGCCAACAATAGAGTTACCCAAAGAACATAAGAGCAAACAGTTCTTAAATAACATCCATCACAATTGACACACTAGTTTTGAAACTAAACTCGCTAAATACTGTAATTTAACAATTATAAAAGTTTGTGTTTGTTTGTAATTAAGCACAAATTTACACAATGGGCTATCTGTGCTCTGCCCACCACGGGTATCGAAACCCGGATTCTAGCGTTGTAAGCCCGCAAACATACCACTGTGCCACTGGGGGGCCAATTATAAAAGAACGTCTATTACACTCCACTATTGTTACACAAGTTTTGAAACTAGACTCGCTGAATACTGTAATATTGTAACCTAAC
Source organism: Limulus polyphemus (assembly GCF_000517525.1). Classification (NCBI taxonomy): domain Eukaryota; kingdom Metazoa; phylum Arthropoda; class Merostomata; order Xiphosura; family Limulidae; genus Limulus; species Limulus polyphemus. The sequence goes on along the minus strand of NW_013671471.1, from coordinate 28,116 downwards.
AATAATAAAAGAACGTCTATTACAAACTCCACTATTGTTACACAAGTTTTGAAACTAGACTCGCTGAATACTGTAATATTGTAACCTAACAATAATAAAAGAACGTCTATTACAAACTCCACTATTGTTATACAAGTGTTGAAACTAAACTCGCTGAATTATTTAACCTAACAGTTATTAAAGAACGTATGTTACAGACTTCACTATTATTACATAAGTGTTGAAACTAAACTCGCTGAATTATTTAACCTATCAATTATAAAAGAACGTATATTACAGACTTCACTATTATTACATAAGTGTTGAAACTAAACTCGCTGAATTATTCAACCTAACAATTATTAAAGAACGTATATTACAGACTTCACTGTTGTTATACAAGTGATGAAACTAAACTCACTGTATTCTGAAACCTAACAATTATTAAAGAACGTACGTTACAGACATCACTATTGTTACTCAAGTGTTGACACCAGTCTTGCTGAGTTATGTAACCTAACAATTACAGTCTTGGCCAAAATGTTTGCACACTGTATTGATGTTATTGTCTACATGCATGGGGTAGTTATTAAGTAAGTGTCTGAGCAGTAACAGAAAAGGTAGAGTATGATCGGACAAATATGTACGAGTTGTTATTCTGGTCTCTATAAGTTGTTTTGAGCACTTGTTCATCAAAACATACATACACACTTGTTTTGTATAAAAGGGTGTACTTTTGGTATAATCTTTTTTGAAACAGATCAACGCTTTGTTCAGACAATTTCTCTGTACTTGGCGTAGACTCATGCCTCTTCACGTGCCAGAAGTTATAGGGCGTCAAATAATTCGACTATCTAGAAACGGTATGAAACAAATAGACATTGCCAGAACAGTAGGGTACCCCCCGTGTACTGTATAAAGAATCCTGCAACGTCATCGGACTACAGGAAACCTTGTTCCAGAAAAATCTAATGGCAAACGCCGAAAAAATTCTGCCAGAGATAACCGTGTTTTGATCAGGATAACACATCAACGTCCAAAGTAGTCTTGCAACATCTTACGACAGGAATGGCATGAACACATTCATTCCAGGGTATACATATAAGAACAATGAATAGGAGACTGGCCAAACAAGGTTATTTTGTAAGAAGGGCTATCTGTAAACCGATATTAACCAGAATTCACCACTGTCACCATGTTACTTGTGCGCAAGACAACATTCCAAGTTAGAGCTAGGATCCTGTTAACATGTCATATTTTCAAATAAGTCCTGATTCCGGCTTGTTAAAAATGATGGTAGGATTTGTGTTCGTCGTTTGCCTGGAGAACAGTTGAGGGAAGACTGTCTTTCCTACATGAAACACACAGGAGGTGGCGCAGCACGTGTTTGGGCAGCTATTCATTACGGTGGAAAAACTAATCTTCATAACCTTCAGGGAAGCGTCAGTGGCGCCTCCTACAGGCAACACATGAAGAAGATATTTCTGCCATATGCTAAAGCAAGGTTTGGCAATAATTTTGTGTTCCAGGATGACAATGCCACTGCCCACAGTGCGTATATTGTACAGAATTATCTCGACCAGGAGGACGTTACAAGATTGCCATGGCCAGAAAATTCTCCATATTCTAAACTTATTGACAGCTGTTGATCAGAACTGAGCCGGAAAATTGCTAACTACGATCCTAAACCAGCTACTTTAGTTGAGTTGCAGCGCCTTTTAGCAACAAGTTGGGATGAAATCACGGTGGATTACATCAACAACCTCATCGACAGCATGCCACATCGTCTTGCGTAGGTTATTAGAGTACGAGAAGAACCAACCAAGTACTGAATGTTTAAGATGAACTGATATAAGGTTACAGACGCTATCTATAATAATTTAATGTTATATTTTATCATTATATATGTTTCGGTAAGGTTTTGTTGTGATAGGTTAAACGCTAAATTACACATCTTTCTACAGGTGTCTGATAAAATTGTTTGTTGTTCTAATAAATTGTTCATGACGTCCATAAAAATTGTCTCATTATACAAATTACATATGTAGATGTTTAATATAACACATATTTCTCAGTTTGATACCACTAACTAGTGTATTTGTATTCCATCTTAATAATAATGATCTTATTTGTTACAAAATATCCAGATATCTTGGCCTAGATTCTATTAAAGAACGTCTATTACAGACTTCACTAGCTACACAAGTGTTAAAACTAAACTTGCTTAATTGTGTAAACTAACAATTATCACAAACTTCATTATTGTCACACAAGTGTTGAAACTGAACTCGCTGAATTCTAAAACCTAACAATTATTAAAGAATGCCTGTTACAGACTTTACTATTGTTTGACACGTGTTGGCGCTGAATTCTGTAAATTAATATTTCTTTAAAAAATCTATTATGACGTTACCATTGCTACACAAGTGTTCCAGTCCTGTAATTCAGTCGATCTTTATGCATACTTAACAATATTTCTTAAACTACATCTGATAAAAAGATCAGATTTAAAGCATGCATCACCACTGGCAATATTTACATTTATTACTACTGACGTTGTTTAAGTAATATTAACACTAAGTATTTACAAGTAACCCCTACTGACATTGATAAATATTATCACTATTTCCAAGTAACCCCTACTGACATTGTTTGATTAATATTATCACTATTTCCAAGTAACTCCTACTGACGTTCTTTAACTGATATTTTCACTGAATATTTCCATGTAACCCCTACTGACGTTCTGTAACCGATATTTTCACTGGATATTTCCATGTAACCTCTACTGACGTTGTTTAATTATCATTTTTTACAGACAATGCTTACTTTCATTACTACTGACATTTTTAAACTAATATTTATACTGTGAATATTTACATTTATTACTATTATTACTTTTATTATTTAATAAACGTTATTACTGACAGTTTGTAAATGTAATCAGTACTGACATTGTTTCACTAATATTAGTGCTTATTATAACTAACATTGTGTTTATTAACAATATTTGAACTAAGATTGTTAGTATTATTATCGACACTCTATCGTGTAAATTTTTTGGACGAACGTCTCTATGTTTTCTGTCTGACTAGTGATAACAATCTGCATAGAAACTCACCAACTTCCACGCATCAGCAGTCATAGCTAGAACTGGAAGAACCAGCAATGGGATGAAGACAATTCTCATCTTTTTGTATAGCAATTTGCAGCGTCTTCTTAGCAGCAAAACCTTAAGATCTGAATTCAGTGTTGATTTGTATCCAAACTTACCTCAATCTCGAAACCAATGCCGTCGTCTGGCTCTTCGAGATCGCTGATTGGTTTATCATGTCGAAGCGCCACCACTTGGAGAAGTAAGGCTGTGAGTTTTTCCTTATGGATGTAAAAGATATTTAAGCCAGAAACTGAGCTGTTTGTTCCTTGTACGAAGCTCGCTATATATAACGTTTTTGTAGCTAAAGGACTTATTTAATACTGGCTGAATTAGCCGTTCCCTGCACAGGTGTCCAAATTACTTGAAATATGTATTTAAAAACACAATGAAATTACTTTTAAGAACATTTATTTAAAAAATTCAATTTTCATATCATTTTAATTTTTTTAACTAAACCTTTGATTTTCAAAAAAATCACAAACTAAATTAAAGCTTCTTGATATACCACCTTGACTGTTGTTAATTCTTCTGACAATATATGCAGGTTTTGGTAAGATCCAACACTTGAACATCCTACACAGAATTGAGATTGTGAAAATCAAGGCTGCTTTAGGAACAATCCAGCAACCTTTAAACTTTGACCATGTGCCTTATTAACTGACATTGCAAAACCAAGTGTAACTGGGAGTTGGAGCTTCCTAAATTCAATGGGGTAATCACTTGGTTACAAAGGAATTCTTGAAATGAATACATCTTCACATTTGTCATGACCAGTTGTAATTGTTGCCTCAATAACATGTGGGAGTAAAGTCTTAACAACTAAACTTGTGCCATTGCATAGTTTTGGAAGATCAAGATTTTTCAAGAACATTATTGGTGAACCAACCTATAATTTCAGAATGTGACCCGGCATACCCGGTGATTCAAGATAATTCAGTTGGGTAACTTACAGCATCAACTGTAACTGGAACACAAAGAATTGAGCTGTCAATGAATTCCTGTCCGGATAACTTTTGCAATAACTGATCATTTATATCATGAACAGTATCATTTGGAAGTGAAAGAATTGCTTTTTTTTACACAACCATTAATAATTTTGACAAATATCAGGGAACATTCTTCTTCATCCTTAACTAAGTTACCACATTTGTCTGGAATAGTAATGTAGTTGTTCGTCTGATTGATTGGAAACTTTCCAACACTCACTCACGAGGAAGTTTCTAAATCAAACCGCTTGCTTTTATATCACAGAAGTTATTAAAAACAGAGAAAATAAAAATAAACCACAAATTAACATGTACATTACGCCTTCAACATAAACAACACTGTTGGCTTAACAACAATATCGTTATTGTTTTGTTGCCACGCGACATTGTATAGTGTTGAGTATTACCAAAAGGAGCGTGACACGAAGGCAGAAACTGAATTAAAAGCTAAAGATTAGTTTTTTGTGGGAAACCTGGTGGGAATTTTGCCCTTTCATATTACTTCTAGGAACCATAGGAGTCACCATGCCAAGTTTGATGGTGATTGGTCAAATACTGTGCGAGAAGAAGAAGTAGAAAAAATAAACAAACTTTCTATTCTCTGGTTCTTTTGTTTAAAAACACGATTTGAGCAAAGTACAATATTTATTTACTCAATCTTGTTTAGCTTCCGATGTCATATTTCCTCATTAACTTGTTATATCCTTAATTTTACAACCACATGACAGCTTACTTTTGATTTATCATATCCTTAATCTTACAACCATATGACATCTTACTTTCTTACTCACTTATTATACTCTTGATTTTACAACCATATGACATCTTACTTTCTTACTCACTTCTTATACCCTTAATTTTACAACCATATGACATCTTACTTTCTTACTCACTTCTTATACCCTTAATCTTACAACCATATGACATCTTACTTTCTTACTCACTTCTTATACCCTTAATTTTACAACCATATGACATCTTACTTTCTTACTCACTTCTTATACCCTTAATTTTACAACCATATGACATCTTACTTTCTAACTCACTTATTATACCCTTAATTTTACAACCATATGACATCTTACTTTCTAACTCACTTATTATACCCTTGATTTTACAACCATATGACATCTTACTCACTTCTTATACCCTTAATTTTACAACCATATGACATCTTACTTTCTAACTCACTTATTATACCCTTGATTTTACAACCATATGACATCTTACTTTCTAACTCACTTATTATACCCTTGATAAGATGTCATATGGTTGTAAAATCAAGGGTATAATAAGTGAGTTAGAAAGTAAGATGTCATATGGTTGTAAAACTCACTTCTTATACCCTTAATCTTACAACCATATGACATCTTACTTTCTTACTCACTTGTTATTTAATGTGATAAGTGTTCCACTAGACACCTCCCCTTCAGAATCATCTCAAACTGAATTCTTTAACGTGATGAAAGTGTTCCAACAGACACTTTCCTCTAGGCACTTCAAGAGTCTTGATTATAAACATTTTAAATTTTCTGATTGAAAAAACACGTTACTAGTTGTATGGAGATCTTAGTCTAGTGAAGAGAAAAGCTATTCTGTGGAATTGCACAGAGCCTGGACATGATTTGACACGTTCTCCCCAGTTCGTGTGTCACATGTTAGAACAGGATATCACATCAGACAAAAGTAATTTCTTCCCGTCGAACTCGTTGTTTTTATGGTTGATATCTGCGCGTGTGCTAGTTTGTTTGTCATATACTAAAGATAAGGCAGATAGATACAGGATAGTAGAGTTAATGGATAAAGAATTCCTCGTGCACTGTGGCGGTGTTGATTTTCTCAGGGCTGGTATATATTTATTATTGATCATTGTTTGCTTGTTTGTGCACGTGAATAAAAACAGTACATCTTGATGGTATTTTTACCGGGTAGCTGAAGGTTTATTGGATCGCAGGTTTACCGGGTAGCTGAAGGTTTATTGGATCGCAGGTTTAACGGGTAGCTGAAGGTTTATTGGGTCGCAGGTTTACCGTGTAGCTGAAGGTTTATTGAATCGTATGTTTACCGTGTAGCTGAAGGTTTATTGGATCGCAGGTTTAACGGGTAGCTGAAGGTTTATTGAATCGTAGGATTAGCGGGTAGCTGAAGGTTTATTGAATCGTAGGTTTACCGTGTAGCTGAAGGTTTATTGAATCGTAGGTTTACCGTGTAGCTGAAGGTTTATTGAATCGTAGGTTTACCGT
>NW_013671471.1:15593-20753 GCF_000517525.1 Limulus polyphemus | reverse complement strand
AGCTGAAGGTTTATTGGATCGCAGGTTTACCGGGTAGCTGAAGGTTTATTGGATCGCAGGTTTACCGGGTAGCTGAAGGTTTATTGGGTCGTAGGTTTACCGTGTAGCTGAAGGTTTATTGGGTCGCAGGTTTACCGGGTAGCTGAAGGTTTATTGGGTCGCAGGTTTACCGGGTAGCTGAAGGTTTATTGAATCGTAGTTTACCGTGTAGCTGAAGGTTTATTGGGTCGCAGGTTTACCGGGTAGCTGAAGGTTTATTGAATCGTAGGTTTACCGGGTAGCTGAAGGTTTATTGGGTCGCAGGTTTACCGGGTAGCTGAAGGTTTATTGGGTCGCAGGTTTACCGGGTAGCTGAAGGTTTATTGGGTCGCAGGTTTACCGTGTAGCTGAAGGTTTATTGGTATATTTTAACAAACTTAAGTTATTGCGGTGTATAGACGTACATACTCTCGATTGCACTGACAAAATACGTATAATTCTAACCTATGCTATCTTGCTTCTATAGCATTAAGAAACCTTGAGCGGAAGAAAGGAAGATTACCCGTACTGCGAAAGCGGAAGCTCATCATTTCCGGTTGTTTTATAGGCTTAAGTGAAGAAGGTAATAACTTAGAAGCTATTTATTTTTAATTTCCGGCTCGGGAGAAAGAAAGTTATAGTATTGTATGAAAGGGAAACAGAATTCAAATTAACTCTGTAATAATAATAAAAAAAAAGGTTTCATAATGATAAAGATTCGATTTTCCAAACATATTTCTGTTAAATCTGGAGAAAATTATTTCAGTTTTCTAATAGCCTAGTTTGGTTTATATGATTTTGTTTTGTTAAACACAATAAATGGATATGTTTACGTTTCGTTACTAAAACTTCCTCTTGCACTTCCTGTTTTATTTAATTATTTTGCAAATTCTTGCTCATAGTTATAATATAATTAACACCGAAATACACAACAATGATCTTACCAAACACGTATCTCCAGGATCAACTGCCACGCCCCAATCCCGAATTAATTAGCGTAGATTAGGCATGCAAATTAAGTAAGCGGGAACAACAAAGGGAGGATCTATTTACAGACTGTCCGGAATTATCTGATAAAATAGTTTTACAATAAAACGTTTAGTTCTGTAAGGTTCTAAAAAAATCTTCATGTTGGCAAAATGATCATATTAAGTGGATATATAAAGACAAAGTACAAATATCATGTCTCGCAACTAATTCAACTATGGTAGTACACACTGTACGTATTAGATTATCGCATACCCATACATGTGTTGGTCGCATTGTCAATATGAATGATAAGTCAGAATGTCTCGAAAACGCTGAATTAAAAAAAATATATTATTTGCTTGTATGGAGTGTAAAGTTTCACACTGAAAGTAGCAGTAGCTACATAGAAACACTTTCTTATATGGTGTGCAAAATTTTACACTAAAGGTAGTGGTAACTATATGGTAACATTTTGTTATATGGTGTGAATGGTTTCATACTGAAGGTAGTGGTAACTATATGGTAACATTTTGTTATATGGTGTGAATGATTTCACACTGAAGGTAGTGGTAACTATATGGTAACGTTTTGTTATATGATGTGCAAGATTTCACCCTGAAGGTAGTGGCAACTATATGGTAAAATGTTATTATATTGTGTGCAAGGTTTCACACTGAAGGTAGTGGTAGCTATATGATAACATTTTGTTACATGGTATGCAAAATTTCACACTGAAGGTAGTGGTAACTATATGGTAACATTTTGCTATACAATGTGCAAGATTTCACAATGAAGGTATTGGTAACTATATGGTAACGTTTTGTTATATGGTGTACAAGATTTCACACCGAAGGTAGTGGTAACTATATGGTAAAGTTTTGTTATATATTGTGTGCAAGATTTCACACTGAAGGTAGTGGTAGCTATATGATAACATTTTGTTATATATTGTGCAAGATTTCACACTGAAGGTAGTGGTAACTAAATGGTAACATTTTGTTATACGATATGCAAGATTTCACACTGAAGGTATTGGTAACTATATGGGAACGTTTTGTTATATGGTGTGAAAGGTTTCACACTGAAGGTAGTGGTAACCATATGGTAATTTTTTTTTATATTGTGTGCAAGATTTCACACTGAAGGTAGTGGTAACTATATGGTAAATATTTCTTATTTGTCGTGCATCGTGTCACATTGGTGGTAATGGTTGCTACATGATAATACTTGATTGGTTGAAGTGTAACGTTTCGCACTTAAGGAATGGTAGCTACATGGTTATACTATCTTATTTGATGTGCATCGTTTCACACTGAAGGTAATGGTAGCTACCTAATAAAACTTTCTTGTTTGGCGTGCAACGTTTGATATCGATGGTAATAGTAACTACATGCGAACACTCTCTTAATTGACGGGCAACGTTTTACACTAAAAGTAATGGTAGCTACATGGAAACAGTTGAATAGTGGGAGTGCTAACACTGTTTGAGAATAACTTGTCATCTGGGATGTCGCTATCCATGTGAACAGTAGACACAAATTCAAGGTGATTTACTGAGATGTTTGGTGTGAATTAAGCTCAACTATAAAGCAGAAACCCTTTTTAATTCTGAGATGTCATTTTCATTTTAGACATGTGAACGGGTTTAATAAAGGTAAAATAGAGCTTAAAAATTATGATATCGTAATAATAAAAACAACCAAATTATTATATAATCTAATGCTCTATTAACATATCGATTGCCCCCCAGTGGCACAGCGATATGTCTGCAAACTTACAACGCTAGAATCCGGGTTTCGATACCCGTTGTGGGCAGAGCACAGATAGTCCATTGTGTAGCTTTGTGTTTAATTACAAACAAACAAACATTTTGATTTACTTATATTGTTGAAATTAGTCCTGCACCCCCCGAGTCGCACAGCGGCATGTCTGCGAACTTAGAACGCTAGAAAACGGGTTTCGATACCAGTGGGGGGCACAGCACAGATAGCCCATTGAGTAGCTTTGTGCCTAACTTCGAACAAACGAACGAAAATAGTCCTTTAATTCGAAGTCCATGTACCCCATCTATGAACGAGAATATGTACTAGACATTATTTTATAGTCTTGGTACTGGTAAAGAAAGTGATTTTATCGTAGTAGTAACGTTCTTCTAATAAGCTTAAAATGACCAAAATGTTCTTTCTGAAATGCTACTTACGGTTAAAATGAATAAATATAAGTAATGCATGCAGTTCCCAGGAGGTTACTTTATGAGTGGAATATCTTCTATGATGAAAGTTTTGTCTATTGAACTAGGCTGTACAGCTGCTGCCGAAAGGAATATCTTTGATACGATGTTCTGTGTAGAGAATTAAGCCGAATTTGTTCAATCTCATGCATAAACTGAAATGTTTCTAACTCAGTATTTTCAAGCTGTCAAACCAAGAACGTGTCATCCACGAAACTAATTCAACAATCGGGTTTTAAAGAAGAGCAGTTTGTTCGAAACTATCCATACAAAGGTCGTACAGGAGTGGAGAAAGAAGGGAACCCATGGCTAATCCAATATTCTGATTTTAGTAGTATTCATTAACTTTGAAAAAAATGCTTAACACATACTTTAGTCCCAACGTGGAACAGCGGTAAATTTCCGGACTTAATCCGGGCTTCAATTCCCCCCGCGGTGGACACAGAAGATAGCTTTGTTCTACAACAAATAAGCACATACTTCAATTCAACTAATAATGTCAACAATTTCTATTCGAGAAATGGAACCTTGAATTAATCTATCGTGGAAATAGTTTATAGCATCTTCTACCAGGACATTTAGCAAACAACAAAACTACATCAAAGGACAACAACTTATTATAGGGAGGAAGTTTAATGCTTTTAATTTTCTCAGGAAAGTCAGCAGAATTTTGGAAAGGTATATAAAATATGGAATTGTTCTTCATTTCAGGACCTTTTTATGCCTCTTCTTGGACTAAAATCCTAAAAGAAACTGGTCCATGTACATTGTTGGACAGTTTCTAGTTACCATAGAAAACACTACGGTCATCAAGATAGTCAACTGTAGTTGATGGATGCTAGCATACATACACACACACATACATAACGAATCACGTTTTTGGTAAAATACCTCGTAATGTAACTGTTTCTTGGACGTGTACATTTATTCTTAAGAGTCTCATCATTTCGAAATCATCAAGTAGATGGCGCCATATACAGTACTTTGTGCGCAAAACGTTCTTCGTAAAATATATCAATATCTTAGAATTATCGACCGCCGTCTCTGATTTAAATTTTTAAAAACTAATGAACACAGCGAATTTTATCTCATGTTGTATTACTAAACTTTCTCGTGTGACATTTTCAAACAGATTTGTTTTACAGACAGTTAGACCAGTCTTACATAACATGATCATACACTAGACCACGATTGGCTGCTTCTATCGTGATTTTTCTTACCACACCCCTGTTGACCACTAGCTATGTTGGTTCCTGAAGATGCTGTCTACTAGCTACGTTGGTTCCTGAAGATGCTAACTACTAGCTATGTTGGTTCCTGAAGATGCTGTCTACTAGCTACGTTAGTTCCTGAAGATGCTGTCTACTAGCTACGTTAGTTCCTGAAGATGCTGTTTAAATGTCACACCTGAACGCTCACTATCCTTTTAATTATGTTTGAAATTATGAACATTGCTCAACATCATGAAAATTAAACCTTATTTTCAATAAGCAATCCTGAAAAATATTTGGGGGTGCTTAACTTTTTTCCAGGTGTATATTAGCTATGTTGGTTTCTAATGATTCTGATTACTTGCAAAGTAGCAAAGCTATTCAGGCCAATGGTGGCGCTTTAGCCTAAAAGGACAAAACCTACTAAGGCCTCTTTGATTACTTGTCACAATACTTATGGTATGGTACAGTACGCGGTAAAATATTAACCTTCTGAGCAGTTGTATCATCCAAACTTAATTTACTATCCCATTCTTTGAATGAAGAAGTCATTAAAAATATCATCCTATTCTTCTTTTCCGACACTCCTGTTAACAATAGTATAAAATGTTTAATTGTTAGTTATAGTATAATATTTTTTATTGTTAGTTATAGTATAAAATGTTTGATTGTTAGTTATAGTATAAAATGTTTGATTGTTAGTTATAGTATAAAATGTTTGATTGTTAGTTA
>NW_013671471.1:3349-14731 GCF_000517525.1 Limulus polyphemus | reverse complement strand
AACTAACAATCAAACATTTTATACTATAACTAACAATAAAAAATATTATACTATAACTAACAATCAAACATTTTATACTATAACTAACAATAAAAAATATTATACTATAACTAACAATCAAACATTTTATACTATTACTAACAATAAAAAATATTATACTATAACTAACAATCAAACATTTTATACTATAACTAACAATAAAAAACTACAATGTAAAACTTTTTATTATTAACTATAGTATAAAACTTTTGATTGTACCACGGGAAGTTTAAAAACTATAGTAGAAAATAGTAATTTTAAGTTACTGTTTTAAACTGATATGTTACCTCTATCCTAGCGAACAGTCTAATAAACAGATATTTTTGCCATTCTCCATTCTTAGTAGATCATGTGGTATACCTGCATGTTTCCTCCATTCCTAGTGGACCATGTGACATACCGGTATGTTTCCTCCATTCCTAGTAGATCATGTGGTATACCGGCATGTTTCCTCCATTCCTAGTGGATCATGTGATATACCGCCATGTTCCCTCCATCCTCCAATCATAGTGGACCATGTGACATACCGGCATGTTTCCTCCATTCCTAGTGGATCATGATCATGTGATATACCAGCATGTTTCCCCCATTCCTAGAAGTCTATGTAATAAACCGATATGTTCCCTGCATCCTCCAATTCTAGTGAACCATGTAATAAACCTGTATGTTCCCTCCGTCCTTTAATTTTAGTGGACAATGTGCTAGACCGTTATGTTCCCTCCATCCTCCAATCCTATTGGACCAAGTAATAAACCGTTATGTTCCCTCTATCCTCCAATCCTATTGTACAATGTACTAGATTGTTACGTTCCCTCCATCCTCCAATCCTATTGGACCAAGTAATAAACCGTTATGTTCCCTCTATCCTCCAATTCTACTGGACAATGTGCTAGACTGTTATGTTCCCTCCATCATTCAATTCTACTGGACAATGTGCTAGACTGTTATGTTCCCTCCATCATCCAATCTTATTGGACAATGTGCTAGACCGTTATGTTCCCTCCATTCTCCAATCCTAAGCAACATAAATTATTGATGTTAGAGCTAGGGAAACAAGAAGTTCAAATACTTATAAATAGATGAATTTTGATAAAAGAGTTAGCACAAAGGATCATATAAAGTGTAATAGACTTAAAATAAGGCCCAAAACTCGAACGCTTTCGAATAGTTGACTATTCTTCTTCAGGAGAACAAAAAAGAATAGTCAACTATTCGAAAGCACTCGAGTTTTTGGTATTATTTTAAGTCTATAAATAGATGAAGATATTAATGTACTGTTATATTTTTCTTTATTAAATAGATCATCCGTTCTAAGAGATAAAGGGTTATTTTCACCAATGAAGTACCACCATCTGTAGTGTTTGTTTGTTTGATAAAGGGTTATTTTCACCAATGAAGTACCACCGTCTGTAGTGTTTGTTTGTTTGATAAAGGGTTATTTTCACCAATGAAGTACCACCATCTGTAGTGTTTGCTTGTTTGATAAAGGATTATTTTCACCAATGAAGTACTACCATCTGTAGTGTTTGTTTGTCTTAGAGCAAAATCACATTGGGCTATCTGCTGTGTCTACTGCGGGGAATCGAACACCGGATTCTAGCATTGTAAGCCCATAAACTTACCGCTGTCCCACCGGGGGACCAGTTGTAGTGAAAATCAAGGGAAGATATTGTCGTTCCGAGCTTTTAGAGGTAGTATCTTTTCTGCCTTTTTCAGCCGTTCTGATTGTGCCTTATTCAAAGGTTTCCGTTTTGTTACATTTATTAAAGTTTGGGCCTATCAAGTTATCGGTACTTTTTGTCTTTGTGAATCTACGCGCATTATTCACTCTACTAGATAGATGGGTATTTAATTTTAAGTATTATGATTTTTCAGGCCCAAATATCATACCAAAAATGTAAATTTTGCGAATACGTTGTGTTCAGTTGCAAACGTATAAATCTCACGGAATACGATTACAATATTGAATACTATAGAATAAAACAATCGCTTTAAAACATGGATTTGAAACAGTTAATTGGAAAATATGAAGTCAACGCCTCAAAATTGTAAGAAAAACAACGACAACGCTATATGATGCTCACCTTTATTGTATTTACCTCTTACAGACACCATTCCCATAATCCCCTTCACCTAATACAAAAGTATATATGGTATAAAAATGTGTACAGTTTTGCGTTTCATAAACCAAATATGCTTCTGTATAAATACTGTGGGTAAAACAAAACATCATCACAGCGTTCTTATTTCCCAAGATGGATTACCGTATCACTTTCTACAGTGACGTGCTATCACGAACAACAATATTCTTCTCTGTTTTTCACATACTGAACGAGTTAATTCGTTCAGATTCTTCTCTGTTTTTCACATACTGAACGAGTTAATTCGTTCAGATTCTTCTCTGTTTTTCACATACTAAACGAGTTAATTCGTTCAGATTCTTCTCTGTTTTTCACATACTGAGCGAGTTAATTCGTTCAGATTCTTCTCTGTTTTTCACATACTGAACGAGTTAATTCGTTCAGTATTGTATTGTCTTCTAATGAAAATCACGCGCAGCAAACGACACAACATAAATAAAATAGCAAATATGAGCTAAACCGAAAAATACGCTAACCATTTAAAATCTCACATAAAATAGTAATTACTGCACCCCTGACATAAAGCAACCATTCTATGAACATTGTAGAAACATTACAAAAAAAAAAACTTTCTACGACCCAGGAAAGAAAGTCCAATAACTTAGGATATCCTTATTTTCTAAAATAGTTTCAAACAAAATATTTTTGTTAAATAAAACTCAGCTCTCTGGTGATCGAGTTCCTTAAAAAACAAATCTTAATATAATTTTACTGTACTATCATGACGTTAAGAAAACACTTGGATTGAAATAGCCAATAAAATAATAAATCCTATAATCCGAGTGATTTCTAAAAGTAGACTTTTCTTCATCAGGGACAAATGGTTTGCTTCGGACGTCTACATTTAACATAGGTAAAGACACTATAATGTTCGAATGTCTACATTTAACATAGGTAAAGACACTATAACGTTCGGAGGTCTACATTTAACATAGGTAAAGACACTATAACGTTCGGAGGTCTACATTTAACATAGGTAAAGACACTATAACGTTCGGAGGTCTACATTTAACATAGGTAAAGACACTATAACGTTCGGAGGTCTACATTTAACATAGGTTCCGAACGTTATAGTGTCTTTTGTCTACATTTAATATAGATAAAAACATTATAACGTTCGGATGTCTACATTTAATATAGATAAAGACACTATAACGTTCGGATGTCTACATTTAACATAGGTAAAGAAGCTATAACGTTCGGAGGTCTACATTTAATATAGATAAAAACATTATAACGTTCGGATGTCTACATTTAACATAGGTAAAGAAGCTATAACGTTCGGATGTCTACATTTAACATAGATAAAACATTATAACGTTCGGAGGTCTACATTTAATATAGATAAAAACATTATAACGTTCGGATGTCTACATTTAACATAGGTAAAGAAGCTATAACGTCGAATTAAAATTGTAGATTTGTCTTAGTTTCTATCTATGTAGTTCGTTTTACTTTTTCTTATATGTCATTAATAAATACATTAACAAATAATACTGTTAAGAATACTGCATCAAATGAACAGTGACTCACGTTTTAAAGTACGTCATGATGAACATTGTTGGAAACACTCAACACTGCCCTTTTATGGAACCCTCCAAGTTTTAAGGTACGCACCTCAAGACGTATATTGTTGGAAACACTCAACACTACCTTTTTATGGAACCCTCCAAGTTTTAAGGTACGCACCTCAAGACGTATATTGTTGGAAACACTCAACACTACTTTTTTTTTACGGAACCATCCAAAACGAATAGAACGAGCAATACAAACGTAACAATTCATATATACTTATAAACAAATAATCTTGTCAATCATGGCTGTAAAAAAAGTTTTCACCTGGTTAAAAAATCATTTTACGTTAAAATAAGCATGGCTGAAAAAAGTCTGTACCATGTTTAAAAAATCACCTTACGTTAAAGTTGGTAATGTTAGTATATCATGTCGGTAACAAAAGTCTGTACCATGTTAAACAAGTGAGAAACCTCAATAGCCGCGCCACTTGAAATTCGTTAAGGCAGTATTAAAGTAAATTAATCTACGAGACCTTTTTTCCTTTTTATTAGCTATATTTTTGTGCGCCAGCAATACCAAGCAGGGGCGCGCGTAAACCCGATTCGATCTTATTACTCATCAGGATTTCTAACAGCCTACCCTCAAACTGTAATTCCTTTAGTAAATTAATCTAGGAGACCGTGGGTACGGTGAAATACATCAATCGAAAGGGTTTGACTTCCTGAGTCCAAAACTGTAATTAGATCTCAAATCGGTCAAGAGATGACGGTCAAGCTACGAGCTAAAAGTTTGTACTTGAAAAACAAAAACTAAAAGTCATTCTATGAGCCGTTGTGCCGCGGCTAAAAGTCATATCACGTAAAAGTGGGTAATCGTAGTCTATCATGGTTCAACAAGTTATGTTGGAGTAAACTGTCTAGTCAATCTTGGTTAAAAATCATCTTCACATTAAAGGTTAAAAGTCAGCTTCAGGTTAAAGGGTATAGTCCCAGTTTGCAGTTATCACCAGATACAAGATCTACTAGGCTAAAATAAACTTTCTCGTTTAAAATATTAAAATTTTACAACTTACGTTTGTCTCCCATGACTCCCATCATCACAATCTTATGTTAGAACTTATGTTTGTCTCCCATGACTCAGATCGCCACAACCTTAAGTTAGAACTTACGTTTGTTCCCTTGACTCCGATCATCACAACTTTATGTTAGAACTTATGTTTGTTTCCCATGACGCAGATCGACACAACCTTACGTTAGAACTTACGTTTGTTTCCCATGACTCAGCCTTACGTTAGAAGTACGTTTGTCTCCCATGACTCAGATCGCCACAACCTTGCATTAGAACTTACGTTTGTTTCCCATGACTCCGATCATCACAACTTTATGTTAGAACTTATGTTTGTCTCCCATGACTCAGATCGACACAACTTTATGTTAGAACTTATGTTTGTCTCCCATGACGCAGATCGACACAACCCTATGCAAGTATTTACGTTTGTCTCTGTACATGTTATTCAAGTTCGTCTCAAGTATCAATGTTACTATATTTCTTATTCTGACATTTAACAAGCTGTTGAAACTTGTCTGTTTAGTAATTACAGAATAAAATTAGGTATACAGTTAAATACTAAGGTATAAAAACATTCAGTAAGAATT
Source organism: Limulus polyphemus (assembly GCF_000517525.1). Lineage (NCBI taxonomy): Eukaryota > Metazoa > Arthropoda > Merostomata > Xiphosura > Limulidae > Limulus > Limulus polyphemus. The sequence continues at coordinate 9,381 of NW_013671471.1, read as the reverse complement.
ATTAAGGTAAAAGTAATCTACTGAAACTGTTATTTAAATCCCATTACTGTTTGTATTTCTTGTTCTTGAAAACAAGGCTTAGTATATAAATAAATATATAAGTACAATGCTCAATTTATCATTCGAAGTACGTTATGCTGGTGTCGGGGATTTCACCCCTCGTTAGTAACCTGGATAGGGGGCAAATCACACGGTAACCCTATATATATATGATATTTTCAAGAATATGTAGCATTGATGTTACTAATTTATTCTTGTGGACTATTTAGCCAGAAAAACTGTTTAAAACACTAAAAATATATACACGAAGCCAAATCTATCATTAAATTTATCACTTGTCACCGAGTCAAACTGGTCTCGGGAATTCTATCCCTCATTAGGATATTCATTTAATGTGTGATTTTTGTTTCACTGAGTTCTTATAGAACGTCTATTTAGAAATTATATAAAACACTGAACTGCATCTACTAACATGTTGACGTTAACACTTTAGTTGGTAGGGAGTTTACACAAACTGGGTTTGTTGAACACAAAACACGTGTTACCAGCTACACAACTACTGACACGTTGACGTAAAACTCCCTACCAACTAAAGTGTTACACAAACTGAGTTTGTTGAACACAAAACACGTTTTACCTGCTACACAAAAACTAACACGTAGACGTAAGACTCCCTACCAACTAAAGTGTTACACAAACTGGGTTTGTTGAACACAAAACACAACTACTGACACGTTGACGTAAAACTCCCTACCAACTAAAGTGTTACACAAACTGAGTTTGTTGAACACAAAACACATTTTATCAGTAGATGAACATGTTTTGTGCTCGATCAAGGCCCCATTGTTAGAATGAAAAATGCCAAAAGCTTACCAATCATAGCTAATTAGTCCATAAGGTAACGAGTTGAACAATTATTGATGGTTGTTAGAGAACAGACATCGATTAAGATACTTTCATGATCATTGTTTCAAAATTTAATAACAGATGGCGCTATGTGTTAAAAAATGTTTTGTTTTGTTTTTCTGGTCACTAGGCTGTGAAGTTTTGACCAGCAATTCTTGGGGAAACATGAATTAAGCCTAACCCTTTCTCAGATATTATCTATTTGTATTTTTTTAACTGTTTTGAAACTGTTACAAAGTGTTAACAGCTCCTTTGAAAAACATGTTTTATATTTGTAAGAAACTAAAGTACGCACGACGAAGCCCTCAAATTATGAAAATACTGCATGGAACTCAATAGCAAAACCGGCTTTTAAACTCATAGTGAAAACAACATGAAACTTTTAAAACTTAGGAAATTGTAAAGTCTGAGCCGTCTGTACTATTTGCGTAATTAATAGAAAATATGTGCTTGCTAGCTGCCCCCTCGCGTCTCCAGCGTCTTGAAATTGCAATACATGAGGCTAAAATACTGAGCTCGACAAATAACGTTAAACTTCCAAAAACAGCCGTTATTGTTGGTTCAAAACACACGATGTCGCCCTCTGGTGGGGGCGTGTCAAACTTCTTTTCTTTGAAAACTGGAAAATAAAAAAAACGATGATAAACATTTTTGTTTTTGTTTTTTACAAAAAATTTATCACGTTACAAATTTTCTGACTATACGTGAAAAAACTTCGAGGTTTTATAAATATTAATATATAGTAAAATAAAACTTTAAAAAAACTATATATGAAACATCTAAAAGAGCAAAGTACATTTTAAGATGGTATTATGAATGTTTGACTTAAGACACAATATGCTCTCCAGTGACTTATCAGTAGGTCTGTAGGCTTACGATGCTTAAATTCCGGTTTCGATACCCGTAGTGGGCAGAGCGCAGACAGCCTATTGTGTAACTTTGCTCTTAATAACAACCAAACGCTAGCTCGTATTTAGAACAGAATAATAATGCAATTATGAAGCATAGATGATAATTAAACCGTAAATAGGATTATGGGATAGCAGATAAAAACCGATATATTTTGGAAGTATTCAAGTATACTGTTCTATGTAGAAAGTAGATTTATCATTCGTTAGAATTTACAACCAAGTTTATAAGTCAAAGTAAAGATGTTTGAAAGGTAAAGTTAGGAGATTCTAATACATCTTATTAGTAAACATGGACGTGGGGGTGAGAAACATAATTCTTTATTTATTTATTCAGCATATGTATACGAATTTTTTTTTATTGAATTCACAATTTCACACTACATTGCCCCGTCCCCCTGGAAAACTTTCTACGGACGCCCACGTGAGTAAAAGTAAAGAAGAGTACGTTATAATATTTCAACACACTATATTTGTCACATTCAGTGCCGACGAAACCTTTCACCTAATACCAAGGATCATCAGGCCAGCTAAGATTCGACAGACACAGTAGTGGTCTAGGCGCTATTTATATCAACTTCCAAGAAGAGTAATTGTTATGGTGTGAATCATATTAAGAAATCAATTTTAATTATCATCAGTTTTATTTAAGCCATTTTTATGATAAGGATTAATAACACAATATTACTGTTTTGATGGAATATGTGGAACTGGGGAAATACACAGATACGTCGTTCTCGGTGGTTTAAGTGATGTTCAGAAAGAAAAGCTGTGAGAAATTATTTACATGTAACGAGGTGATCAATCACTTTAACAAGGTACACGAGAGGTAGACTTTCAAAGTTTTGATAGGTAACAGTGTTTACCTGTTCTAGTTGGAGCCGTGACGGGGGTGGCGTAGTTAGCCTCGTAATAAGGTTGTCCAACTCCGAATTCGGGGGCTTTCACTGCTAGGCTTTTAGCCAGCTTCATGGTCGAGAGAACCTCCCCGTAGCTGCCTTCTGTTGCCTCACGTTTTTTACGCCCGTACGAATACACCGTCTCAAGGTCATCTTCACTCCTACCGGTAGGAATGTTACACAACACCTGGAGATAGAACAGTTTACCTTAGATAGGCTTAGAAACGTCGAGATTTTTGATATTGTCGTACTTGTCATATTATTCCTGTTTTTGTCAGTACGTAGTCAAACCTAAATAAATGTATCAGTGATTGTTCCCTCAAGGAGGAACTTAACCTAACATGAACTATAATCAACAATTTTAAAGACTACCTATAAAATATTTTAAAATTAGTTGTCCTTCAGATTTTGAGGGTTTTAAAGATGAGTATGCTTATGCACACAGTATTATTCGTAATTATTTTGTATTATTCAAGTAAAAATAAATAAAAAACTGTCACAAAACGAAACATATTCGTTGAAATTTATCAGGATAATTTTTCTATCAACAACTAAAAATAAACTATACACTGTCTTTTAATTGATGCTTTAAATGACAAATTAATTTAGAACGGTAAATAGCAAACAGTTCCAAACTGCCATCTATCGGTTGATGCTTTTTGTAACAAATATATCAAATAAGATAGAAGTGCCCAAAGACATTTTCTATTAGTTGATGCTTTTAATAAAAACACTTTATGCAACACAGAATTATCCCAAACTGTCATCTATCGGTTGATGCCTTTAGTAACAGATGTAGAGTTTCAGAAGTGTCCCAAGGCACTTTCTACTAGCTTATACTTTATTAAATATATATTACGCCACAAAACATTGTTCCAAAGCGCCATCTGTTGGTTGGCGTTTTAATCAAATATTAATTACATAATATAAAATTGTTCCAATATTACACCTGTTAGCTGATCTTGAGAAATCTCGCCTTTACAGTGATTTTCTAAAGCGAAACCTACCGGCTGACAATTTTCAAGGCAAGTTTCCACGTCGGCTTCCAGCTCCAATACGCTACTTCCAGTGAAAGTGAAGGCTTCTAGATAGCTCTCTAAAGACTTACTGCTCTTATCCAATTTTCGGACTTCACGCATCATCTTTACTTCTACCGGACATCTGTTGATATACAAAGTAAAAACTTTTACACCTCCTTCAGTATTTAGACAGCGTGCTGACATTCAGTGTTTTAAAGTCCTTATTAATACATCATTAAAGTTCTGCCACCATATTGTATTACATAAATCCTACTATGGAAAGTAGTTACATTCAATATGTTTCACTCATTTTACATCGTTAAGTGTACTTACAGCCCATTACCACAGCGACAACAGTAACAACACATCACACGGTAGCAATAAGTCACAATACATCACAAAGTAGCAATAAGTCACAAAGCATCACACGTCACAAAGTCACAACACATCACAAAGCAGTAATAACTCACATCACATCATAAAGCAGCAATAAGTCACAAAGTAATAACACATTACAACGTAGTAATAAGTCACGAAGTAACATCACATAACACAGTAGCAATAAATCACAACACATCACAAAGCAGCAATAAGTGACAAAGTAACAACACATTACAACGTAACAATACATCACACGGTAGCAATAAGTCACAACACATCACAGAGCAGCAATAACTCACAAAGTAGCAACACAGTACAATGTAGCAATAAATCAGAAAGTAACAACACATCACCCGGTAGCAATAAGTCACAACACATCACAGAGTAGCAATAACTCACAAAGTAACAACACAGTACAATGTAGCAATAAATCAAAAAGTAACAACACATCACACGGTAGCAATAAGTCACAACACATCACAGAGCAGCAATAAGTCATAAAGTAACAACACAGTACAATGTAGCAATAAATCAAAAAGTAACAACACAGTACAATGTAGCAATAAATCAAAAAGTAACAACACATCACAAAGCAGCAATAAGGCACAACGTATCGCAAAACAGCAATAAGTCATAAAGTAACAACACAGTACAATGTAGCAATAAATCAAAAAGTAACAACACATTACAAAGCAGCAATAAGTCACGACGTATCACAAAGCAGCAATAAGTCATAAAGTAACAACGCATTACAAATTAACAATAAGTCACAAATCATCACACGTCACAAAGTAACAACACATCACAAAGTATCAGATGTCACAAAGTAACACACATGAAAAAGTATCAGATGTCACAAAGTAACATCACACGTCACAAACTAACAACTATCAGAAAGTAACAGCACATCACACAAAAGCAGTAAGTCACAAAATATCACAAAGCAGCATTAAGTAACAAAGTAACAACACATTACAAAGTAACACACGTCACAAAGTAGCAACACACCACAAAGTATTACACATCACAAAGTAGTAACACACCACAAAGTATCACACATCACAAAGTAACATACGTCACAAAACAGCAACATACCACAAAGTAACACCCGGCGCAGAATATGACACACCACAAAATAGCAGCACATCTCCAAGTAACAACACATCAAAAAGTCACAAAAGTTGCTCTTACCCGGTTTTGTCAATCAAAGTAATGTTATTTGTACCACTTCCGTCTTTAGCGACGAGGTTTCTTAAAAATATACCGTAAGTATCTGAAAAGATAAAAAAGTATTTGGTTACAAGTAAAAAACTGCTTGCGGACATTTAATATAGTTTTAGACTTTTTACTACGAATGAAGGATTCAGTTCAAATAAAATATTTATTGTAGATTACTTCCAGGACTGGACGTTATATTACGTACAGCGATACGAAGACCTCTTAAAAGTCGGCGGTCATGACTGACACTTGGGCAGCTTTTAAGTCGACGGTCATGACTGACACTTGGGTAGCTTTCAAGTCAACGGTCATGACTGACACTTGGTCAGCTTTTAAGTCGGCGGTCATGACTGATACTTGGGCAGCTTTCAAGTCAACGGTCATGACTGACACTTAGGCAGCTTTCAAGTCATCGATCATGACTGACACTTGGGCAGCTTTCAAGTCGGCGGTCATTACTGACACTTGGGCAGGTTTCAAGTCTACGGGCATGACTGACACTTGGGCAGCTTTCAAGTCAACAGTCATGACTGACACTTGGGCAGCTATCAAGTTGCGTCATGACTGACACTTGGGCAGCTTTCAAGTCGGCGGTCATGACTGACAATTGGACAGCTTTCAAGTCGGCGGTCATGACTGACACTTGGGCAGCTTTCAAGTCGGCGGTCATGACGGACACTTGGAGAGCATTTCACTCGGGG
>NW_013671471.1:0-2858 GCF_000517525.1 Limulus polyphemus | reverse complement strand
GACACTTGGGCAGCTTTCAAGTCGGCGGTCATGACTGACACTTGGGCAGCTTTCAAGTCGGCGGTCATGACTGACAATTGGACAGCTTTCAAGTCGGCGGTCATGACTGACACTTGGGCAGCTTTCAAGTCAACGGTCATGACTGACACTTGGGCAGCTTTCAAGTCAACAGTCATGACTGACACTTGGTCAGGTTTCAAGTCTACGGTCATGACTGACACTTGGGCAGCTTTCAAGTCTATGGTCATGACTGACATTTGATCAGCTTTCAAGTCAATGGTCATGACTGACACTTGGGCAGGTTTCACGTCAACGGTCATGACTGACATTTGATCAGCTTTCAAGTCAATGGTCATGACTGACACTTGGGCAGGTTTCACGTCAACGGTCATGACTGACACTTGGTCAGCCTTCTGTAACGTTTTTTACTAAATTCACATGTGTATAAACTAAAATAATTTGTAGAATCAAATTCATGAAATGAATTCTACTGATTGTAACTGAGATGTCATTGAGTAAGTTGTATCATGTATTTAGTTATAAATGTTTAGTTATAAACATTTCGTTTTAAAAGGGGAACGACCTAAATCAGGTTCATAATGAACCGGATCTCTCAGGAAAGTGTTAATGATCTCCTCTTACCGAAACGTTTAGTATAAAAGTGTATTCGCGATCTCTTCTCGCCGAAACGTTTACCATAAAATGGTGTTCATGATTTCTTCTCGTTGAAACGTTTAGCATAAAATACTTCTAGTACAACAGACATCACAGTTATTTTTAAAATCATACTTCATATGTATTGCGTTATAAGTGTGTTTATATTCCTTCGCGTGAATCTATTACTGCAACTCTATAGAAAATGTTAGGGTAATAATATTACATCATATTTTAGAAATATACTAAATTCATAATCCAAATTTCGGTGAAATTCCATCCACACCCTGCGAAGTAATTACATGAACATACAATAGACAATACTATTATATTTAAATAGGTACTAGCTGGAGTAACCTTCCCCTGGACGGAAGTTATGTAAATTCATGATTACTGTAAGGTTATCTTAGGACATCAAAAGTTGCTTCCCTTATATGCAATTGTACAAAAAAATAAAAAAAACGCAAAAAAAAATCTATATATATTGCAAAACATAAATGTGAAATAGCAAGTTTCCATGTATCTCAGCATGGAGCCAACAAACCTTCATTCTAAATCTGGCGACGATCCATCTACAGGGGGTGAAGTAATGGTAAAAAAAAAAACGCCCATAAAAACCGCAAATTTACATGTATCTTTGTATGGACCTAATAAACGTCCATACCAGTTTTGGTGAAGATCCATCCACACCCTGCGAAGTAGTTACATTGATAGACAACAGACAGTACTACTATATTTATATAGATACACCTTACTAACATTATTAAGACACAGCGCAATAAATTGTTAATTACAGTTAGAGAAAAGCATTCGGATAAACTTATTTTGATTAACAAAAGCAGGAAATAATACTTGTATTAATCGGCCACAAAAACAGCACTGTATATTCATAAAAACACTGTGAAAGTAAACAACTCACTAAATATGTTCAGGGATGTGAATCCTCGAGGAATGTGTTACGTGACCTATCGTGAATAGATTAGTGTTGTTGTGAAACCCTAAAAACGGTATTGCTATAATTAACACATATTTGTCACATCGTTTGATGATAGTTGTGATATATCTAATACTTTGCAACATCGTTTAACGATAGTGATGTTAAGCCTAACACATTGTTTGTAACACTGTCTAAAGATAGTGGTGTTATATCTAACACATTGTTTATAACACTGTCTAAAGATAGTGGTGTTATATCTAACACATTGTTTATAACACCAATTGTAAAGAAAAGTTTTATGTTTTAGATAATATTACAGAATTAGATAAGGTATAGTGAATTAGTAAGTAATACTTACTTCTAAACTGGAGATACATAATCACAATTATGAATGACCGAACTATGATGTCTTTTTCCTGGAAAAACTCCTCTCCGTCCCTCGTGAGATATTTGATTCCATGGTTCACTGTATAGTTTAGAAGCTATATTCAGGCAGTAATCTAGTGTCATATCACAAAGTGTTTACGGAGATACAAAAAGTGTTAGATATACAACAATATCTTTAAACGGTGTTACAAGTAATATGTTAGATATAACACCACTATCTTTAAACGGTGTTACAGATAATGTGTTAGATATAACACTATTATCTTTAAACGGTGTTACAAACAATGTGTTAAACATAACACCATTTTCTTTAAACGGTGTTGCAACTAATGTCTTAGATATAACTAATATCTTTAAACGGTGTTACAAACAATGTCTTAGATATAACTACTATCTTTAAATGGTGTTACAAACAATGTGTTAGATATAACACTACTATCTTTAAACGGTGTTACAAGTAATGTGTTAGATATAACACTACTATCTTTGAACCTTACATTCTTGTTGTTCTGTATACTTACTTTCATCAGTCATCTTCACCATAAGAACTCCACCCTAGAGTAAAGCTGTTACGTTCTACTCCTTGTTTATATATACTTACCTTCATCAGTCATCTTCACCATAAGAACTCCACCCTAGATTAAAGCTGTTACGTTCTACTCCTTGTTTATATATATTTACCTTCATCAGTCATCTTCACCATAAGAACTCCACCCTAGAGTAAAGCTGTTACGTTCTACTCCTTGTTTATATATATTTACCTTCATCAGTCATCTTCACCATAAGAACTCCACCCTAGAGTAAAGCTGTTACGTTCTACTCCTTGTTTATATATATTTACCTTCATCAGTCATCTTCACCATAAGAACTCCACCCTAGA
>NW_013671470.1:37791-56542 GCF_000517525.1 Limulus polyphemus | reverse complement strand
AGATTGGAAGGTCACTTGTAGCAGATCATCAAGTAGTACCTATAACAGTGGCCAAGTTCTCTAAATGTGAGCAGACACTTAAGTAAGGGGCATTGTTGGGTGTGTGCCAGGAGGTAGAGCCAGTCAATGTTAAAGCAAGGAATACAACTGTCAAGAAAGGACATACACTTCCAGAATATTTGACTGACCTCTATAAGAAGAGCACAGTGCATTTGTCATCATCACAGGCTCTTCAGGTAAAAGAACTTTTGGCAAATTATGCAGTCATCTTTTTTATCGTCTTTGATCTTGAGAAGGCTTATGACACTACTTGGAGTTTTGACTTTTGTGGGAACTCCATTCATATAGGTTGTGTGGTCATTTACCCATTTTCATTCGTAACTTTTTACTTGACAGATGATTCCAAGTCTTTGTGGATCTTTCACACAGGGACTTGAAGCCTCTCAGGGTTGTGTCTTGAGTGTCATCCTTTTCAGTATCCATATCAACGTTATCACTAAACAAATTCCTTCTACTGTTCCAATCGGCCTCTATGTAGATGACTTCCTCATTTCTTGTTGGTCGTCGAACATGAGGTTTATTGAGTGACAGCTTCAGACTGCTCACACTCGCTTGTTGAAGTAAACCACAGCAATTGCTTTTACCTTCTCTTTCTCTAAAACCGTTTGCATTCATTTTTGCCTTCAGTAAGGTTTACACCCCAAACTTAAGCTCTGTCTTGCTGGTTTGTTCTTCCCGTGGTTTCTGAGCCAAAGTTCTTGGGGCTTATCTTTGACTGTAAGCTTACTTTCATTTCTCACATCAAGCAACTGTGTGTAAAGTGTACAAGGGCACTGAACATCCTACATGTTTTCTCTTCCACCTCTTGGGGAGTAGATCGATGTTCTATATTGAAAATCTATTGTGCCCTCTTACATTCCAAGGTGGACTATGGATCCATAGTTTATGGTTTTGTCAGGCCCTCTGCTTTGAAGATGTTGGACTCTGTACACCATCTGGGGCTTTACACACTTTGCCAATCCATAGTTTGTACACTGAGTCCCACAAACCTTCTCTTTACCTCTGCTGTTTGCAACTTTCTTTACAATATGCTACCAAGCTTCGATCCCAACCATAGCATCCCACCTGGAGTTGTGTCTTCCTACCTTAGTGGGCTATTCTCTTTCAGAATAGACAGTCTGCAACACATTCTTTTGACCTTTGTATCCAGGCTGGCTCAATTGGGTCCATCATTGGATAACCTTGCTGAGTTCAATGATTGGCCCATCCAACCATGGCTCATTACCGTCCCAACCCATGACTTTTCTTTGTGTCATTTGAAGTAGGAAGATACTCCCAATTAGAAGTACCAGCTTGTTTTTGCTGAACATTCTTCAAACCATTCTTCTGTTCCAGTTTTTACAGATGGTTCAAAATCAGGTGATTATGTGGGCTCTGCCTTGGTTTGTTGTTGGCTTGGTGGTTGCTCACAGGATCCCCTCTACAATTTCTTGTTCACTGCCGAGATGTATGCCATTTCTCTTGCCCTTGACTGGTTAGGTCGTCAAGAAATTAATGTCCCGTTTTGGAACATTTTCATTAACCACCCCCAATAAACGTATATCACGTATAATAGTGAAACCAACCACCTAAACGTCAAATTAAAATAGCCTATAAAATGTGTAAAGTTTAGTATGCTCTCATCCCTTATAGTGATGGCACACGACCAGACACATTCGGTATGTAATGTTGTTTGAATACTAGAAGGGGAACAACGCCTCTGTAGCCACACAAAATATCAGAGAAGTTTATGGATATGTTTTGAACGTTCATAAGTGTCTAAGTGTCAACGATGCTTCAATAAATTTAGTTCAGATGACTTTAGCCTTAATAACTGTGATGGCAGGGGCTGACATGTTGTAATTGATAGTGATGCTCTGAAGCCGCTTGTTGAGTCTAACCTAAGGCAATACATTCGTGAAATGGCCCTGAAATTGCATGTCTCTCATGAAACAGTACGTAAACATCTAAGGAATATTGGAAACTCCATGAAGAAGGTGTTTGGGTGGCTCATGAACTCTCCGATGATCATCGTTTCCAACTTATGAGTGTTGCTTCGTCTCGTCTGGTGTGCAATTCGCGTGAAGCATTTTTGGACAGAATTGTTGCCGGTGAAGAAAAATGGATTCTTTATGCGAATATTAAATGACAAAAACCACTTCCGACCCTTAAACCTATACTCCATCCGTAGAAAGTGATGCTTTGCATTTGGTGGAACATCAAAGTAGTAATTCATTTCAAACTCCTGAATCCACTGCAAACTGTCAATGCACAACTGGAACGTTTAAATCAAGCCCTTCATCAGAAACATCCTTCACTCGTCGATCGGAAAAGTGTTCTTCTTCTCCATGACAATGCACGTCCACACAAGATTCTGGAGTTGGGTTGGGAAGTTTTCCCCCATCCACCATATTCTCCAGATATGGCACCATCAGATTGTCATCTTTTTCGTTTGCTGCAACACCATATTAATGGGAAAACGTATGCAAATGTGGAAGGTGGTAAAGAGGACATCGACATGTTTTTTGCTTCAAAGCCAAGTGATTTCTTTAATCAGGGCATTAACAACCTGATTGTAAGATGGAAAAGCATCATCGATAAGAATGTAGACCATTTCATTTAATAAATGTTTTATTTGATATATAAGTTGATCGAGTTTTTTCATCTAAAAAAAGCGACATTAATTTCTTGACGATCTAATATAATTGAGAATTGCTATATAGGTACAAAATAGCCTCCAGCTTAAGCAAATTCGCTACATTTTGTAAATATAACTTTAGGTTTGCAATTTTTCGACTCTCGCAAATCCTTGATTGTTCCTCGTTTTCAGCTCCATAGATTTTTTGTTTATTTGTTACTAAACGTAGAACTACACAAAGGGATATCCGTTCTCTGCCCACCGTGGGTGTGGAGTCCTGAGGTTTAGCGTTATAAACCTTCAGACTTTCCGCTAAGCTGCAATATATTCAAATAGTTGTTCCATTACCTTGAAACTAACCTTGTTGATTTAGTTACATCAGTAGCAAAAGCACAATTGTGTCGAGCGTAACCAATGGTTAGCGTGCTTGGGTTACGAATCTGAGGATTCATGGTTACATCAAACTCTTTGGGGCCATGGGCGAGCTAAATGAGTGACGGTCAAATCCAACTATTCGTTCAGACAAAACGAGCGCGGGAGTTGACTGTAGGTGCTGTTGGCTAGCAGTCTTCCCTATAGTCCATAATTTCGAAGTTAGGAACGGCTATTGTAGATAACCCTTGCATGTAAATAAAACCACCCCAAAAGTACAAAGATGACATCATAGATTGCCTAGTAATACAGAAGATGTTAAGGAAGAAGAAAAACATATTACTAAAACCCTTCCCAGATTCTTATCATAATTTCTTAACTTGCCAACACGGATTGCTTGTATGGTTATTATCTCTTGTTGTTGTGTTTTTATCTATATAACTTCTGTAAGTTTAAAAGCATCGCATTGTGCCGACGAGTGAATATCGAAAAATAAAAAAATTAAATACAGTCAGCCAATTAAGAGTAGTCATTTCTGAGTCATAATGACCTTCTACAAATAAATTCGATAGTACAACTGACCCATTTGTAGTTACACGAAACCTTGAAATGATTTTAATGAAAAGGAAGTTTGTTGTTCTTTTTGATTTTTCAAACTCATTAGCTTTATAACACTTCTTGTAACACTGTAAAAAATACGAAACTAGCCGATAACACAAAAAAATTGATGTTATCCTTGCAGAGCAGTTCGTGCTGTGTACAGATGATAACTTGTGACGCACGTGCTCCTTCCTTGACAGACAACATCACGGTCTGAAACACCTCGGTACGCTTCACAATCAATTAGCATGGTAGGTATTTAGGTTAACAGTATATTTCATTCCCCTTCGGGAAATGAAATATAACCAAGGGCGGTCAGAAACTTTTGTTTCTCTTCACCCCACTGCATAGTTAGAAATAAGTGGCAGAGGTTTTCATGAGCTAAACGCTGACATGAGTGGTGGTTTTAACTTATGGGTTTTTTTTTACTGGTAACTTTCAAGGTGATGAGCCCACAAGTTGAGGGAAAAGCTGCGAGGAGAAGTGGAGAAGAAGAGAAAGAAGGAGAGCTTCGCTTGGTTGTATGTTGACTATGGTAGTTTTCTTTCTTTCTACTGGATGACCACGCGACGTCGGGTGTTTGTAAAGCAGAGCAGGAGATGTAGATCGAGTACGTCCGTTGTTGACTAAAATATTAAGACTAAACTGATTACAGAGAATTGGTTAGCAGATTAGGATAAGGCTTTGCTGTTTACTATTTAGACATTGATCGAGAACTATAGAACTAAAGAATTACATTAAACCTGAAATGGTCCTTTTCAGGGCTAGGATCCGATGATCCAAAGCATAAGGAGAAATTTTGCTGTGGGGAGGGGACTACCTCGAGAAAACCCACTTTCACGGCCAGGGCGCCGAATGAGATGCCCTGACCGTGCCCGGAAAATGCTGTGGAAAAGTACATATTATTAGTTAACATAAGGTTCAATCAGTGTAGCTACTGGCGATACTTGAAGGCTAAAACAGGCTGGCTGGGTGAAGAGGCGATGTCATTCTATGAATAGTCGGTTCTTGGTTTAGCTGGATTGGGCTACGGTTGATTAGTCGAAGGAGCGGGACCTTCTGTAGCTGGGTGATGTGGGGGCTTCGGTTGGAAGAGCGTCTGAAGTTCTTGCCATGGCTCTTGTCAGTCTCTTTCCAAGTCAATGTTGTTGAGGTATTCAGTCTGAATTCTTCAGTCTATCTTGGCAATCCTAGGCTGTGTTTATTTGTGTACAGGTGTCTGTTGAGGTAGAGGCGTGACGTCACACATAGTTGGTAGCAGTAACATGGTTGATATAGGTGAGAGGGTTTGTGTCTACTGAGACGTTATCTGAAGGTTGGTTGTTTGAGTACTGGAGTTTGCTTTCACGGTTGTTTCACTTGAAGTGGAAGGCGGTACTGTTTCGGGTACGGGTAAGGTGGCCAGAACTGGGAACTGTCGTTTTTGATGAGTCGTGGGTTTGCTGGCATATGATTCGTGATCTCGAGGCTTAAGGGGAAGAACGGTGGAAGGTTGGTAGCGTCGTCTGGGTCTTTCGGCTCTAAAGTGAAAAAAGAAGTAGAAAATACCATTATTTAGTAAGTGCTATGCAGTGGATATGGAAGAAGTAACAATCTTGATGTATTTGGTTGGCAAGTTCGGGATTCCGGATTGGATGCGGCGAACTGCGTGGATCTTGTAGTCTGGTATGGCTTCTAGGCCTACGAGTATGTCATTGGTCGGGATGGATAGGTCGACGTTTCTAAGGAAAATAGAAAAAAGTCGTGAATTAGCTCTGGGAGGTTTACAAGTAACTGGTGGATTAGCTCTGGGAGGTTTACAAGTAACTGGTGGGTTAGAGTTCCATGGGGAACAAAGATAAGTTGGGTCTTCTGGAGCTGAATAAAAATTACTGCCCTTCTTAAAAGTCTTGTCTTGGTCGGGTCAATGGCTGAATTGGGTTTGGGTTTTCTTAAGAAAACATTAATCTGGTTGAGGGAGAAGTCCTTAGGGATGCCGTCAATAATGACGGGCGAAGCCGTAGGCGAGCGTTGAGTGGGTTGCCTTTTCGCAGGAAGGTTAGCCTCTTGGGTCCGGAGCTTGGTAGGACACGTCTTCATGGTACGAAGTCTCGACAGGGAATCCTCCTAAAAAATGGACGCTTCACAATCAAAGCTTACTCCTCATATAAAATAATCTGGTGCATATCGGACCTACGGTCCCCGACCCCCTGAAAAGGGTCTATAATCTATCTCAAACTTAAGAAACGAACTCAATTTGGAGTTTACTCCATTACCCACAATATTCTAATCCAAAACCACGTAATTTATAAACTTAGCATGCGTAACGCTGTCTCGTTTGTTCATCTGTACAAGTAATGCAACTTCATCGACCTCTTTAACTCAACCGCCGCTGGACATGACGACATAGCGCCCGCTTCTTCTGATCTTCTTCATGGCCTCCCGAGGACGTTTTGGCTTTTCAGCTTATAATGAAAACACAAGATAAAACTAAATTCACAAGAATAATTAAATCTCACGCGCGGGGATGAAGTGGAACAAAAGTTCCAGAGCACCTCAGTTGGGAATGGCAGACAAACATAGTTTGTTTTCTCTTCCTTCAAACTAAATTACTCTCACTATTGTTTTTTTTTTGAGATGTTCCCTGTAGAAAATGCCTTTGAACCGCCTGATTTCTGGTCTAAAGTTCTGTTTCAATGTCCATTACATAAACAATTGCGTGCCCTAAATGAAACGGTATAGATATGGACCGCGAGATCTCAATTTAAAAGCAGCTTGATATTCTTGCTAAATGTGAAAGTTAATAAAAATTCACAAAATAATTGAAAGCTGTAGTCCCCACAACAACTTTTCTGTCATAAAATCTATAGCAATTGATTAGGTAGGCTGTAGCAGACACAACATGACGCTAATTGGCTTAGCCTGTCAGGGCAATATTGACATGACCTTCACTCATAAATTCTTACAAACACTTTTATGCTATAATCAAATTTAAGGTAATATCCAATCTAAAAGTTTTCTTTTATAGTTTATTTTCTACCGAACTATTATTAGTTATTGACAATACATCGAATCAGTGTATTTACATCTGACTGGTGTTGTGGGGAATACCTCAGCGCCACCCGGTGTCAGTCACTGCAACAATAATGTTACAATTAATTCTAACTTGGTGTGAGCTAGCATCACGTGTAAATAAACTCAAGAGACAGTTAAACTAAACGAAAGGTAAGTAAAATATAAACAAAGACAAAAATGAAAACAACACACTTCACAATATACATATATATTGATAAAGAGGATTGAGCAGCTGCCCTAAGTCTATTTACTGGTGACAAGGCCGAAATTCTTAACTTGGAGTGTGTGTTTATCTTTGTTTCAGAATTTCCCGCTATAGCTACACGGCTATATTCCTGTTAGACTAGAGAGTATGCAGCTAATCAACAGCACCCACTTACAACTCCTGGGCTAGCTACTCTTCTCTGGTCGAATATGATAGGATTTGACCGTCAGTCTTTTCGTGCATCCACACCCCCAAAGTGGGAATTATATTTTTGCTGCAGCGAATCACGAACTGTAAATCACATCGGGGCAGTTAACTACCAAACCACGCCTGGCCACATTAAATGTTTGTCTATTATTTTAGTATTGATCACGTATTTTATCTTTTGTTTTAGAATTTTCGTTTAAAATATTTTGTCTCGATTTGAACTCTCATTGAAGCATGAATTCAGTTTATGATGAAGCTTTCTCAGTGAGTGTAAATCTTGGAAATAATCATTTATGCTTAAAAAACAAAAAATAAAGTAATATCAGCGTTAGTATTATCTAACGATAAAACTACGAATAGAACACCAAACAAACAGAAATAACGATTAAAATATCTAAATTAGATGTATTATTAAATGCTGTATGTTATGCGGATATTATTCAAAGGTAAAGACAAAGTGAATACGACTTTGAAATAACTATTTTCAAAATATTTCTTGGGTCTGTGATGAAAATTTATATTTGTTGAGATTACTTATAAATGATAATTCGGTTATTGAACTTGAAGCGAGCTATATCTGGAGACATACCGTATTTCCAATTACTGTCCTTCCCGCAGTGAGATGATTCACGTTTGTAGTATTTTAAAGCTGGTGCGACTGTGTACACCAAGAACGTTGTGTGTAAGTTTTAAGTTTATCTTAGACTTGGATTTCGCACAAAGCTATTCGAGGCCTGTCTGCGCTAGCCACCTTTAAATTTGAAGCATACGGTATTCTAACATACTTTTAAAAATTGTTGATTTTTAATTTACAAAACGTCTGGTGAAAACAGTCTTTGTTCTTGCTAACTTATATCTAAAATTGATTTTACGTATTAATTAAATGTATTAAGTCCACACTTTTATGAAAGTTGAGAGTTTAAAAGTTTATGCAAACTGATTATTAACGGAAAGATAACAAAAATCAATCATGATTTGTAGATTGATTCTTATTTTGATACTGTCAGTTTGGTTGTCTATTGTGTGTTTTGTTTAATTATATTGGAAGTAAAATCGCAGAATATTATTACTAATAAATAGTCAACTTTGAATGGAACAGTTATGATTTTGATCACAAGAATTCATAACACATAATTCTAAAATATATTAAAATGATTATACAATAATACACCAAATACTTTAAGAGAAAAAAATATATAAAGCCTCACAGAACAACAGGATGCTATATGAAGGCCTTTCGAAGATGGTTATTTACTACTGTCCTAAAGATGGCGTGTGTGAAGTGGCGTAAAATCGAATACATAAGAGAAGACTACTCTAAAACAAGTAGGCACCACCCCTAAACTATACCTAAATGGGACCCTTCTTCAAGTAACCACATCAACTAAATTTCTGTGTTTAACCTATTACTCAAAATTAAACCGGAGTAAACAGCGAAGTGTCTAAAGAAAAAAAAAAAGTCATGGACATGGCCAGAAAAGGACCATTCGTGTGTGCGGAAAATTAGGGACATTAGTATCGCGCATGTGGTGGCCGAATGAATTAGAAAAAGCAATTTTTTTGTAACTAATGGTGATAACATTCTCAAAGACACTTAAACCATGCTAAAGAGGGAGTAAGATATCCAGTGAGCACACGACCCTCTCAGGACTTATGATCACGGTCACGTGCGTTGAGAACGTTTCTTGATCACTACATAATCAGTTCTCTGTAGAAGTTCAGTCTTTTCCATACTTAAGATAGTTTCCTTGGTAACTTTAAAATTGCACGCCTACTCTTACTTAAAAAATAACATATTTAATAATTCATTTTAGAATTGAATAAACTTCTAAAATGTTGATTTTTTTATCCACTTCGATCATGACATTTATTGACCTAGCGTTTATATCTTCGTTAAAAATACCACTATATTTTAACCCACTTTATTTACTTACCAATCGTTCTTAATATAATACTGAAATTAACTCTCACCCCCAGGAGCAAAGCTGTAAATCCAAAAGCTCATAATGCTAAAAAGTAGGGTTTAAATATCCGTGGTGGGCACATCACAGATAGATCATTGCATAACTTTGTGTTTAAAAACAAAACAAGGTTATTTTTAAAAAATGTTTCGCAATTTGTATCTTAATGCATCTCCTAAAACCTTATATATATATATATATATATATATAATCAAACTTAATCTTGAAAATATGCTTCACTATTCTCCTCTTTTTAAAGTTCTTAAAATTATTCTGCCCATGGCTCGGCGGCAAGCTTATGGTCTTATAATGCTAAAATTCCGCGTTCCTGCGGTTGGCACAGTGCAGATAGTCTATTTTGAAGCTTTCGCTTAAGAATAATAAAAAAAAAACCTCTTTGTCTTTCACTGTTATTCTTCCTAAGTAGTGTATCAAACTTAATATAAAGTTTGTATTTCTAGAGGTGTTTCACCGTTGTTTATTATAACCTATTTATCGGCCCTGTCTTTTCTTATCAATCTTAGTTCATTTTTTACCAGCTTAGATTCCTTATCGATGCCTACCCACTTACTCTGTCTATAAAAATGATTACATTTAATTTTTTGCCCTTCAACAAATTTTAGCGCATATGACCAAGTAATCACCTATAGAGGAGAACGTGACCTTGTCCTATAAATGTTAAAGGTGAACTATATAATAACACGACATAAGAGTGACAAGACATTTACCACTCCTTTCCTGCCCGGAGCTACATAAACATATTACGCAGCAAAAGATTATATTTCCCAATTATATACAAATATAATTTCCTATTCTTATTTAATTGAATAAATTAATTGTAGAACTTTAAACTCTTGGTCATTCACTTAAGTTTTATATACGTTGTAACTGCCTTGTACACAGCTTAAGATATCGTTAATAACGAGGTTTTAATATCCAAATAAGATCAAACTTGTGTATTATATTGTTACGACAGTGGAAGTCACGTGACGATGGTAACACGTCATGAGTTTCTAGAAGGATCATGACTGTTCCTGGCAACTCTAGTGTTTGCCAAACGCCCTCTATTTTTGTATGTAAGCCTGGCAAATAAAGCGGAGATATAATTGCAGATAGATGGAGATAGAGACAGATAATTGAGTCAAGTAAGCGGTAGTGCCGTTAGTAAAGTGCGTGAATCGTTGTGAATTATAGCGTGTGTTTAAGTTAAAGTGACTGTGGAAATTCTGTATATTATAAAGTTGTATCGAGAAATAATTAACTAGATTTAATTAAGAAAGGACTTGTATCACTGAAGTTTCTCGGAAAGAATGTTTACGGGAAATTATCAAACAAGCAGATACGTAACAATACGTTTAAGGTTGGAGGTCGCAAACTTATGTTAGATTGAATAATGCGAGGCTAGTCGGGTCCTAGTATTATTGGTTTGGAGACACGAATCGGGGTGTTTAAGTACTGGTACTAGGCTAAGAGTGGCTGTTTAGGCGATGATTCTGCTGGCCTTTTGCCCTTCCTGTGATGAATGGTTACAAATTAAGAACAGCAGTACCTGAACCATGGAGTCTCTAGCTTAGCTGTTTAGTGCATATGTAGAATAAGGTACCGTTAAGTTTGAAAATACCATAACACCATACTAAATATTAGCAGTAATTTGTGTTATGTGTTACACTTTCCATGTAAAAATACAAATGTAGTTTCTTATTTTTAAAAGTGCATTTAGTATATCAAAAACTGTAATGCAGTTAAGTCTGTATTCAGTGTAAGTGTATATGACCTATAAATCTGTTCATAGTCGTTTGTCCGCTTGCTTAAGTTTTATCTCTTCTGTTTGAAATGTTTATTGTGACGTAGAAAGATAAGGTGCGGAATAAAACTCACATTTATTGGTGTACTCATGCTGTTTACGTGTTAATTTTAATACGTACACTTACTTTATAAGTTTATCTGTTTGCTTTTAAGCGCAAAATTACAGTATGAGACTATGTGTGCTTTGCTTATCGCCATATCGATATCCGATTTTTAGTTTTATACACCCCAGTCTTACCACCGGACACATTTCTCTAGAAAACTATGCCAATTTTTTACATGCAGTGTCAATACAGCAATACAGTAAACTTATAATATAATTAAGGGAGCGCCTGGTTGTTAAGGCACTTGATTCGCAATCGGTGGTTCGCGGGATCGAATCCCTTCACCGAATATACTTGCCCTTTCAGCCGTTTCATTATTTGTTGGCAAAGAGTAGACTAAGAGTTGGCGGTAGGTGATGTTAACTAGCTGTCTTTTCTTTAGTCTAGCACGTCAAAATCAGTTACGCTAGCGCAGATAGCACTCGATAGCTTTGTGCGAAATTCAGTGAAACAAACACAACATAAGAGGGCGTTCGTTCATTCATGGCCACTCTCATCTGTATAAATTATAACAACACAGTCGTAAGACTGTAAGGAAATAAATCTACGATATGAATTACTTGAACGTTACACAAAAGTCGATAATTTGTTATTATAATAAATTGGAGTACATCTGTCTTTAAACGTTTAACACGAACGAGGCTTTCTATTACAGCGTTGAAAAATAGAACAAGGCTTCTGGTATCCGCTCGTACCATACATAAAATGGTAAACAAGCCTTCACACCTATATGTTGTTAGGTGTGTACTAACTTCAGTAACTGTTGCTTGTGTTCGGTAAATGGTTAATACGTGCTGCGCCTGCGCGGACAGCTTGTGTATTAAGAACTTGTATTTTTGTACCTATTGTTATGTATGAGACCACTGATAGAAGTAACATCACAACGATGGCTTTCAAGCACTATTTTCTAAACCGTTGATACTGATATAGTGTTAATTTCAACCAGTTTCCACCTCCAGTCAATTTTTCTACAAACAACACACTTTACCAGTTAATATCAAAGTACAAAATTTCAGGAATTCTTCGCTATTATAAGCTGAGTAACAGTCATATAGCACAATCACATATTCACAAAACCTGACTTTACTTTACTTTACCATTGAGCCAGTACGTAAAAATCACCAGATCTGCAAAGCTGTTAACAGTAATTACTAAAAGTACATTTTTATAGAAACTGCTTTTTATTATCAATGTAAGAACGACCATACAAACTTGCGTTTTAGCTGAGTTTAGTATTTGTTTCTTTCTTTAATTAATGTTTAGATATTCGTGCAAAGCTACTCAGGGCTATCTGCACTATCCGTGCTGAATATTAAACCTATGTACTAGAGTGAAGGGAGCTAGTCAACAGCATAAACCGTCAATTCTTGTGATACTCTTCTCTGGTTGAATAGTAGGATTTGACCGTCATTCTTATAACGCACTCATTGCCCCAATGTGCAGAGCACGATTTCTTTCTCTTTTTTTCCTGTAACGGGACGTGAACATTGGACCTGAATATCCTTAGTCCGGCACACTAGTCTCTGGGCCACATTCGGCCCAATCTTTTCTTGTAATACATTTCAGTTATTACGAACTTCTTAAATGTTTTATTCACTTAATGATACCATGTTTGAAATGATTGTGTTTTCTTTTTATTTACATCTGCTAATTGTAACTGTATGTCACCTCGTTTCTTAACAATGTAAAAAACTTCCGACTTAATGGAAGAATATAGGTTAAAAAGAAAGAAAGAAAAAAGGAGAGAGAGAAACGTAGAAGAGGAATTATAAATATTAGTTTGATTATAATCGAGGGCACATATTTAAGTATTAAAAACATTGCAAAACGTATAATGAATGTTTTTCGTAAATTGTTGGACAACAAACTCAATCACTGGACGGACACGAGAGCAACACTTTCACGATATTTGTATACAGCTAAAGATGTTGCACAAAATAATTACCAACTAAAACAAAAAATTTCACTCGTAAAGCTTGTCGCTTTTAAAATTTTGGCTTTAGTCCAATTTGTTCTTAACATGTTGAAATGTTTGACCGAAATATTGGCAGGTGACTGAATGTGTACATGTAGATACTTTTGCTGTTCCACAAAGCTTATACGAAACTGAAATCAACTAAATGCAACAGTCAAGTTGTAAGTTAAGTATAAACAAGAAAACTGTGTCTTGATAAGGTAAAATCTTAACTGTAAGTACTTTACTAAATAACGAAATAACTTCATATGGATTTTAACAAACAACTTTGTATACAGCATTATCTCACTTCAATTAATGAAGTTAATGTTGATAGTGTTTCTACAATATACCCAAACCATTAGAATAATTTGCTTCAATTAAGAATCCTCCAATGGCTCAGTGGTAAATCTTAAAGCTTATAACCCCAAAAACCGGGTTGCGATACCCATGATGGACACAACACACATAGCCCATTGTGTAGCTTGCATTACAACAAATACAAACAAAGGTCAGAAGAGGTCATTATCATTCACTGTAATAGCGTGATTATGTTAAAATTTTTGAAAAAGTGAGCATATTTTTGGAACGATGTTACCTAACAAAAGAAATCCGCCGACAAAATGGTCCTGTCTTCAAATAAGCGCTCTTTTTCAGGACCTTTTTGTTCTAGCCCATTAACAATACGGTTGTTTTAGTTGAGTTAATGAGGACGCCCGAACTTCGGTTGAAAATTACTTTGGGTTTCCTGTGAAATTAGTTTGTCTTTATTCGGCGGAATTACACTATATGTGTCACTAGTTAGGTTAACAACTAATACGCTGCTAATGCACTAGAGAAAAGCTCATTCTTTATATGTCTCATTGATATGAAGTATGCCTGACTGATTATGCGCTGATCTATGGTTGTTTTCTAACGCACTGAGTAGCAGAGAGTATCGTATAGCAAAAACATAGCGTGTAGCAGACTAGCGGCAGAGAGAAACGTGTAGTAGAGGGTAACGCGTATCAGAGAGAGGCACATAGCAGGAAGCCAAGCAGATAGTAACTTGTATCGGAGAGTAGCGTATAAAGAGCTTAATATACATTGATACTTCCCAGTGGTTATTAAAAAAACATATGAAATAAATCTCAGTTTCGAAAGTGAATATTTCAGTGAATATGAATACAGAACAAATAAGCCATTCACGTTTTTGTTCAAACAATTTCTCGATTTTGTAACCGAGACTGAGTTGTGTTCATTGAAGCATAAGTTAATTATAAGCTTGAAAGAGAACAGGAGATATATAACAACAAAAAAAAAAAAAGATGAAGGTCAGATTAGCGGGCCAGCATTGTTGACGTAAACCATAAATCATATATTGACCAACTTTCTTTCGGTATGAATTTCCCTATGCACCACCCAAGCCCTTGGCCTCGATTTTGAGCTGCTTTCACCTAGATTTTACGAACACAACAGTGTTATTAGCAGAAATAATTTATATATCCTATTAAGCTAGTACCATTGATACTCGTTGCTCGGTCCCCCCTCGATTCATATACGACTTCCTCTCAAGCTAGTTTCTATCTTTCTGGTAGAATATGTGGTACCGAAAAATAACAAATATTTTGCTGGCCTTCTGTGCTATAATTTTTGCTACTTGTGCTTTTCCACAAGGAGCTCCTGTTGAATCTTGTGATTCCATGCTCCCGCGTCATGAACTCATCAAACCCAGTCCGTCAGAAAAGTCCCCTTATTATTTTATAGCTTCTTCACGCCGCTATTCATACAGTACGAGACCAGGAATTACAGGTAAGTAATGCAATGTTTTTTTGCTGTTGCTGTTCTTTACATTTTTCAACGGATTTTTTTTGATAAAGATTGATTGTTTTGTTTTAGCGCAACTCTACGTAATGAACTATGTTCAATCTATCGCAACGGGGATTCTAGTACACAATGGAAGACTAAACGTAAAGAACTTAGGAATATATAGTTACAATATTCTCCTGAGATAATAACTATCAACAGGTTTTTATATTACACTATAGTTTGCTTAACATAACGGTGTGGTATAAGACCTGAGTTTGTTGCTTTAAATTTCCATTTATAGTGGATAAAGTATAAATTAACCATTTCGTTGTTTTTTTCAGCAACTTAAGTAGACAGAATTTTTATTGAATTTTATCTTTCCTTTTTTTTTTTTTAGTAAATTGTTCATTTCTTGACATTTAAAAAATAACGTAGATTGAAGACATTCTACAAAGGAGTCAAGCTTGAGCGGTAGAGCAAAACACAAAACTGAATTTCGATTTGTTACGTGAAAATTTATTTTACTGATAATGGATAATAAACAGGCAGTTACTTTTAACATAAGGGTTGTAGTACACTTCATTGTAACAAGTGGTGTGAGTTTCATATCCTTCGCTTGTCCCCTGGTGAGCCAGCGGTAACTTTATTGTTTGTTTGTTTGTAATTAAGCATAATACTACACACTGGGCTATTTGTGCTCTGCCCACCACGGGTAACGAAACCCGGATTCTAGCGTTAAAATCCGAGGTTCAATTACCCGTTGTAAACAGAGTGCGCATAACCCACTGTATAGTTCTGCACTGAGAAAACAACACCAATCTTCAACTCATAATACCAACGATGTTTTTTTCTTGTTTATAAACAGCATTAAATTTTAGTGTAAACAGAAAGTTGCAATGAAATATAAAAATATTAAATAACATTGTCCTTGACCATTTATTAAAAAATCAATATTTTCTTTTGTTCTCAAACACTTCGAAAAAAAACATGCATTATATGTTGCTTTCAGTGGATTAAGTGGCTTTTGCTAAATATTTTTGCAAATCTATACAGTACGTAGCCGTAAACTAAAAATAAATTAGTTTTATCAACAATTATAGAAACATACAACTGCTCAAAAACTCGTACCTGTGTTTTAGTTGTCCTCGTCTACCCTAAGGTACAAATCAAATAAAGTTTCTTATTTTTTGGTGAAAAGGGAAAGTATAATATTTCATAATTTATATAAATAATCTTTCAAGTATTTTACAAATAGATTTATATAACATGTTGTATTCCCTCACACGTGACACATGGGTGTACAATTTTAGTTTTTCTATGATCCATTTGTGATGCAATGGAATAAAAAAGTAGTAAGATGTAAATATAATTTTAAAATATGTAATTTATTCATCAGCAAGTTAGCTCTATGACTAAATTCAAATCAGAAATGATTTTTATTATAAAGACAATTGTTAGAACAAATCACTTGGAACGTTGGTTCTCGAAGCACGAGACTTTCTTCTTCATTTACTGAAACTGTCAGAAGTTAGATAACTTCTATTTGCCCTCGAAATATTGTTTTGAGCTGTTATTTTATATATATATATATATACATGTGTGTGAGAGAAAGAAAAGGTTTCGATTATGATATTTTAATATTTCTTTCTTGTTAGGCACAAAGCTACACAATGGGCTATCTGTGCTGTGCCCACTGTATGTATCTAAACTCAATTTTTAACGTTATAAGACCTCAACTAAAACAACCCCAACTGATAATAAAAATACCGCAAAAACCTGGGAAGACACTGAAAGATCTGACAAACAAAATGTGCCAAAAAACAATGCTAGTAATCTATCAAATCATTTGTAATATATGTGGAGACCTTTTCACACATCAGTGCATTATGTACGTATGACCAACACAAAACCGCTCCAGAAGACCACTTCCTATACAAACACGGAACCCCAAAAAATCCAAACCCATCTAAAGTTTCTATCATACAAAGAAAGACTTCAAAGAGAGAAAATATGTGGAAACTATACTCATCAAGCAAAAAGATATAAAATCAATATAAAAATGTAACCAAAGCACCATTAAAAAACAACACATTATACCAATACACTTGACACTATTACTATCAGTTCAACACTTGCGTACTCTGGAATATCACACAGTCTTACAATTTGTTTTTAACACTCTTAGTAAACGTTGTACCTTTTCAACTTTAACTTTTTATTTGTTAACAGCTTCTATTTTCTGTCTCTGTGTTTTTTTTTAGCTAATAATAAAACATATTGTGGTTCTCTTGATTTTAATATTTCGTATAAGTAATATATGTCATATGTTAATATAGCTGTATGGTTAGTATTATAAGTATGCTATACTATTGAAACAATGGTGAAATAATAATAATAATCTATACATTGTTTGCCACATCTTACGGCAGACTCGAGAAATAGAACATTACAGGCAGTTTTATATGTACTAACCTGATTAAGCAGCAAAGGCGAAACGTTGGTTACAATAAAAAGTTCTTTTATAAATGTTGAGTCTAACTGTCGTTTCTCTCTAACCTTTTTGTCATAATGTGTAAATAACAGACACCATAGCATTTGTCTTTGTATGTCTCTATGTATTGTGTCAAGTACCATAAAGTAAAGGAAAAGGCTCATTGCTATCCTTGATGGATTCCCACTTTCACTGGAAATCTCTCTGAGTCTCCTTCCACACTTCTTACAAATGTTTCCGCTCCTTCATGCATATTCTGGATAAGTCTGACATACAGCTCTGGAACATTCTAGTTTCTTAAGCGAAAGTTCTAAAACAAACAAAGTTATCGTTTATGAGTTTGTAAGGCGGCAATTAAATACATTGTTGTATGATACATATTGAACTTCCTGACAGGCTGAATACTTCAGTTTTTCTTACATTGAGAATTTTAAATTACCACATGCTTATTAAAAATATTATAGTTAAAATCAAGGGCAAAGTCGTGTTCGCGTATCTGTTTTTAGCTGTGACAATTACAAGTTTTGTCGTTTAACTTAAGCAAAAAAAAAAAAGAAGAAGAGAGATTTATTAACATATACTTAGTTGTTACAGTTGTTGATGTTTCTTAGATCAACTACAAAGACAAACTCAATAATACACGTGTTTTTATACAAGTTAAAAGTGTTGTTGTTTTGATTTTATATTCGAAGACATTTGTTTACAGTAAATTGTGTATAACTGCTGTGAAGAAAGAAGTTCGTTAATAAGTGGGTAAGTGACTAAATCTAAACATTTAGAAACCTGTTTTTAATAAATTTATACGATACGTTTATAACACTGGACTCAGGCACAAATCACCTTAAGGATTCACGGATCTATTTGGCGTTATATAAGAACAGACGTTTTAACGATTTCTTAATATGTTAATAAAACTGTTCTTTGATCAATCTTACAGCGCGTCGTCTCAAAAGGTCAGAGAGCGTGCTGACTCAGCGATGTACTCTGGGAAACATGTTCTGTTACGTTTTGTAAAAAATTGAAAGAATCTGAGTATTATATGTTTATTCAGACAAACTTAAATTTAACCAGCCCATAGTTTGCTAAATACGTTTACAATTTTATGTATAGAATCAATTTTACTTATCCTAAACATTCTAGATAAAATTATGTATAGAATCAATTTTACTTATCCTAAACATTCTAGATAAAATTATGTAATAAACAACTTTCTTATCAAATGAATCATATCAACTAAATACATTATATACGCAATAGTTACCATTTTATTCTTTATCAAAAGGGGCTACCTACTCGGATAACGCATATTCTTTATCTATAAACCGTTATTTTCCGTATAGCATAAGAAAACACGAATAAACTAGACAATAACAGATTGTCGGTGGCATATGTTTAGTTTCGATAACGAGGAACCCACTTTGAGACTAATAATGGTTGGAGAGGGCTTGAATGGATAATGAAGCAAAACTTTAATATAAGTTTAACATAACAGCAAATGTACAACGTTTTGACAAAGTTTTGTCATCATCAGG
>NW_013671470.1:10720-37149 GCF_000517525.1 Limulus polyphemus | reverse complement strand
CGCCTATAAATATAACCAACGCGACGCGCCAAAAAACAGTATCTATTATTGGTTTGCTATAGTTGGTATACTATAAACCTCAGAAGCTATAATTGTGATTAACGTTTATCAATCGGAAATCTTGAGACATTTGACCAGGATCAATTATAAAGCTCGAACATTACAAATCATTTAACTTCAGTGGATTCACATGAGACATTAGTACTTTTACGAAGATATTATATAACTTCAGCGTTAAATGAAACTCGACCTGTAATCGGCGTATGATCAGTGAAGACCACAGAGCTAGCTAGCTCCCTATTAAGTGAATTGTACCTACATCAACTCGAAATTAACTCGCTCATCGTGAACCCTCGATAAGACATCAATGAAGTTTGTCATTATATAAAAGACTGTTTGGTTTAAATATTAGTGATTAATTTATATTTGTGAGTGAATATTTTATTTTGTTTATTTTTAGTTTTGTTATAATAAGAGTTAAAAGCAGACGATTGTAGAAGGTTTTGTTAATAACTAATTGGTGTCGAGAATATAGAAGGTGGCCAGACGACTATGTAATAAAGATATAAATAGCGTTAGACGAGCGGGAAGCAGTAGACAGACAGTATTAGACAGATAAGGGCAAAGAGAGCATAGTTGGTGTGAAGTGACGTAGAAGTGATAGGCCTTATATATATTGGAGTGAAACTAACAGTGGAAACGGACATAAGAAAAAATAAGTTTATTTCGTCAAAGCGAAATTCTAAAGTAATCGAATCAGCCTGAGTGCACTTTGATAAAGAGAACATAGGATCTTCAGAAGAAAGAAGACCACAATCGTAAGCGAATCACACCAGACTAGTATTGCGATAGCATTAGAGAAATTAGTTCGGCTTGTCAACTGAGATTCGAAAGTAATTGAACAGGCCTAAGTGGACTTTTGACAAGAAGAGAACTATAAATATACTGATATAACGTTTACGATATGCTTATATTCTCTATAGTGTGAACAGTTTATTGTACATACGTTTAACTTGTTCCAAATATATATATTATCTGAAAATACGTAAAGTGTGTGTGCTGTTTATTCATCGTTGAATTTATCGCTTACAAGTCAAAGACACCTACTGTAGAAGAATCCTAAGCCCAACAACAACATAATATACATATATTTATACTATTAAGAAATATAAGTAAAAGCCATTTATTTCGACAATTGGTAAAAAAGAAAAACCAGAACCCATATACATATATAATATTATTATTTTAAATCTGACTCGTGTAGCTTTGCGCGAAATTCAAAAACAAATAAACAAACATACCCTTTATCTACATTTAAAAATTCCCCTTATTTTTTAATCCTAAATATGTTAGAATTTCAGTGGTCCTCGAAATCCTTGAAAAGCTTTTAAATTTTTGAATGTCATTAATGAAAAATTCTAAAACGTTTTCGAAAAGTTTTGAAATTTAGACATCAACCTAAACAGAAAAATATAATTAAATTTGAAAACGTCAGTTTTCAATTAAAAAGTCTGTTTTGCCGTGTGCACGCGTGCAAGTTATCGTTTGACAAGCTGATCGGGTCCATGAACATGATCACCATATTTAAATGATATGTTGATATCGTGATGATTTAACTGGGTAAATATGTCAATTTAGGGTCTCCAGATACATCAAATTGACTTTCCAGATCGCCTTTAGATGGCGCTAATCGGTAATACCAGCGCAAGCCAAGGTTAAACTTATAAACTAAATCACACTATGATATTAGTCAAAACTTTAATTACACTTGACCCCTAGCCTTTAATCTCAGTAAAGGCATAATAATTCAGCACGTGTGGGATGAAAAGAAACGACTGTTTATAAGCGTCCCTGGTTATCTTTTAGGCTTCTTCTTCGAGGCCTGAATGATCTAAAATCAAAATATCTACCGAGTGAATTGATTGATTGACATGATTTAACTGGGTAATCCAAAACCGTTATGGAGGGATGAAGAGGTCTGAAAACAGAGCCCGACCATCCCGGGTCGCTTAACTTGGTAAGCATTTATAGTGTTTGAATGTATTTTACTTCACCTAATAGTAACCCAAATTAATCTAGATATGTGGACTAAATGTCATAACATTATTCATAAACCTAAATTAATTTAGGTTATTATATGGTGAACTAAAGTGAACTCAAACCCTATAGATATTATATACACTACACTGCTTTAAGAGGCCTACAGGTATTTCTTTGTTTTGATAACCAAAGCTGTGCTGATGAGCCTTGAACAGGCGAATCTGCAGCTCACAGCAGAGGGTGCGGCTAATTAAAGAATGCATTAGACCTCTACGTCACAGATTCTCGTTTCAATTTCACCTGGGATGGAAAGAAAATATATTTTTAACATATATATGTCATATTATAACCCCCCACCGCTGAAAGGGAGAGCATGTTTGGTGAGACAGGGATTCGAACCACCTGGCCATGCAGGGCCGTATTAAGAGCTTACAGCTTTGCAGAATATATTGTACTGTATATGACTTTTAGGCACACCCCACTTACAAAGTAGTATTAAAACAAGTTAGTTTTCCAATCATATCTACCAGGAATAGATTCGGCTGACATATCCTGAAAACCCAATAATGTACCAATTTGACCTGGTTTTATTGAGCCCTTCCACTTTTCAAAGACTAATGGACGTAAATTCATTCCTGAATGGTAAAACATATCCTTGGTTTCGATATTTTGTATTTACTGACAAATTGTACTGTTTTTTCTGTCGTCATTTTATTACCAGTGATAAATATCAAGGTGAGCAACCATTTGTGTCTAAAGGATTCGATACATGAAATAGTGCACGGGTGAATCTCCAAAAAACAATAAACTTATCGAACACAAACATTCTGATATACATTTAAACAATGCATGCAAAGATAATGCTTATTTAAAATTAAAGCTTTCTGAAAAAAAAACAGTAGCAGACTGTGTTAATGACACCCACCGGCTGATTGTGTAAGAAAATTGGGTATACATGAAAAATGCTTACACATACGTTAACATTTATAGCTGTCCAAAACATAGCTCAGAAGGGTAATCGTCAAGGAGACACAGCTGAAAATAAAGAAAACTTTTTGGAAATATTAAACTTCTTAAAGACTTATTCCCAGATCCTAAATGTGAAGGGCCTAAAAATGCCAAATATACACAACACAGTGTACAAGATGCCATTTTCGATATTCTCAATGATATAATTTTGGACGAAATAAGAGAAGCTCAGTACTTTTCAATCTTAGTCGATGAATCTAAAGACCTGTCCAAAAGGGAGCAGATGAATTTCTTACTTCGGTACTCTAATGATTTAAAAGTTCAAGAAGAATTTCTTAGTTTTGCAGTCGCTGATGAATTCGACGCAGAATCGTTGCCCAAATATATTCTGGAGGATTTAAAAGACAATATACTTGATGTCACCAACCTTATTGTTCAAAAATATGATGACATCGCCATCATGAGCAGCAAGTGTTCTGAGGTTCAACAAAAAATACGACAAATTGTACCTCAAGCCATTTAAATTCACTGTTTTCCTCATCGTCTTAGTTTGGTCATTATAGAAAGTGTGAAATGTGCTACTCCTGTGGCTGACGATGGGCTTGCCAGGTGCTTACTGTAAGTACAATTGTGGTAAGGTTTGACTGTTTTATTAAATTTCTGCGGCATGTTAACATAAGTGACAGCAGTTGAGACCGTGCATTAAATGCCCGATCCATTTTGGCGCAAATTGAATATACATTCATATACTGTATACTGTTTCTGAATTACATCTTACGTGAAGCAAAAGGAGCATCAGATATGCTGCAAAGTTCCAAGTTAGATTAACTGAAAGCAGTTGATCTCATTGATAATCTTCTAGCACAGTTGCAAACCTACAGATGTGACAAAAAAGCTTCACACTATTTTCAATGTTCTTGTGACATTGCTACCAGAAATGACCTGAAATGTTGCCGTCGGCATCAGTTAAAAAGTTCCACGCCCTAACAGAAGGATCGTTCCAGTTGATGGAATACACGTGAGTATAAGATGTCTTATTTTACCACCCATTTGCCCTATCCTCCCAATTTTTCGTGATGGTGCTACCACTGGCAACATGGGAGAAATAGCTTTGCACAGTCATATGACAAGCAAGAAACACGCAGAAAGCATAACACACTGAAAGCAATATCAAACAGCCATACTACTAACTACACGTTCTTCAAACCACCTGAAAAGAAAACACCCATCTTAAAAATCCAAATTACCATGGCGAGTGACACTAATTCACCTTCCATAATCCAGTAATTTCTTTCTTCTGCTGATGTGTTAAGGTCGGAACTTTTATGGACTTTGAAAACTATTGAATGTCATGTTTCATTTCAGTCAAATGAAAGGATCACAGAACGTTTAAAGAGTATGTTCCCTGACAAAGAAATCGCCAAAACATTTTCATGTGAGGAAAACAAAACATCATACTTAGCCGTACATGTATTAGCTCCATATTTCACTTCCATACTGAAACAGAAAATTCAGAAGTCTGATGGATATATATACTTTTGTTTGATGAGAGCTCCACGGGTCCCTCAGGATGAAACAGTGTGACATTCATTTTCGGTTTTGAGATAAAATAAACTGTCCACACAAGGTATTTCTAACCAGAGTTCTTAGAACAAGATACTGGTACTGACCTATTACACAAACTCTTCCCTGTCGTCACAGACCTCAGTTCTAAGAAGTTATTGCAGGTATCTATGGACAGCCCCAATTTTGACTGGAATAATTCATAATGCTTCTAAAGATGGGTGTAAAGCAGCTGACTGGAAATTTGAAGAAGCTAGAAAATTTTATTAAATTCTTCGAGAAAGATTCAATTTCTCTTGCAAATTAGCAACTCCATGAATATTGTCGTGGCTTTTTCTGCGCACCTACAGATGTCTTAAAATGAGGTAGAAGGGACAAGCACATTTCCATAATACTAATATTATGCAGACATCGGTGCTTACAAAACTTTGCTGGAAGGTGCGAGTATCTAGTGTTACTTTTGAAGTTATCAGATTTTGTTGGAAAATCTTTGAAAAAAAAGCAGGATGATAAACCAATGTTGCAAATATATTTGGTCTTTTCAGGAGATTGTTGGAAAGAGTTGTCACTTCAGAATAAATAGTAAATATAACTGGTCCACAACGCATTGCAAGTCTGGATTTGATATACAAATGATTTTATGGAGCCTTCTAAAATTGATACTGTTTCTTTTAGAAAGAAAGTCCTTAATGATATAAAGAGGGCTTCGAAAATGAGTTGTAAAGACTTGCTAGGCTTTAGACTTGAATGCTCAATGTTGTTGTTGTGAAAATTATTAACTTATAGCTTGATAAAAAATATGAGTTGCTTGAATCCAGAAATAATGTTGATAAATGCACCATCCACTACTGTCATGTTTTCATCTTTCCTAAAAAAATCTAAAAATGCAGGCAGAGTAGAAGAAAACGACTGTGACAATATTCTCAGGCAGTACAAAGAGATTCTCGTGACATCCTGCAATCGTTTGATTCAAGAGTTCGTATGTTTCAAAGAGAGCAGGACAAACTAGAGACCCTCATAACTGACCACATTAGACATGCTGGCATTGTCCTGTATGTAAACATAACGACGAAAATGCTTTTTTATGGTTGGAAATTCAAAACAAAGGTACAGGACGTACTCAGAAGAGAAATCCAGAAATCAGAAGCCAGAGAAAGATCGAAGAAACTGGATCTCACACATAAGAAGACCAGAATTGAATTTAACTTTAAACAGCTCTTTTCAGCAGCTGATGAAAACTTTAATAAAGCTGAAAAAGAAAAATCATTAACTCTTCCCACTGGCTAATTCACTGAGGAAAGCTGTAAAAGAAGCGGAAGAACCTGTGAATGCTCTTTATTTGGAAATTGAACAGAAACCTTAATATATTTTGCCTGCGTTATTATAGACGCCTAAATACGTTCTATATGCATTAACGAGTGCGTTAATTTATAAGACTACAAACACATTGTTTCCTTTGGAAAAGTCCCTTCAATTTTTAGCCTAAATATGTTTCACTGGTATTAATCAAGTTGCTTTATTTTTGAGCATAAATGTTTGATTTGCATTAACCAAGCCGCTTTATTATTTAAACCTAAACATGTTCACTTGCATTAACGAAGTTGTTCTTTTTTGCACGCCTTTATAGATTTCACCAACATTAACGAAGTCTCATTATTACAAGCCTAAATATCTTTTACCATCCTTAACTAAGACGCTATATTTTGGAAACCTAAATATGTTTAACCTTTATTAACCTAGTCACATTACTTTTACAAGTTTAAATCTATTTTACGCGTATTAACTGAGTCGCGTTAATTTGCAATTCTAAATATGTTTAACCTGCATTAACCTAATTGCATTTTATCTTAAGCCTTAATACGTTTTACCTGTATTAATCGATTCACGTTATTTTTCAGGACTATATCTATATATTACCCGCCTTAAACAACTCACGTTAAGTTTTAAGCCTAAATATATTTTACCTATATTCACCAAATTGAGTAAGCCTAAATATATTCACTGATATTAACCGAAACGCTTAATTATTCTTTTAAGCCTCAATATGTTTCTTCTGCATTAACCGAGTAGAGTTATATTGGAAGCCTCGGTACGTTTTAATCTGCATTAATCTAGTTGCATTATTTCGCAAGCCTCAATAAATCTGAATCTGTATCAAATGCAGTAACCAAGTCAAGTTATTTTACACGCCTATATATGTTTTGTTTTCTTTAAACAAGTCACGTTCTGTTTTAAGCTTAAATATCTATAATCTGCATTGACGAAGTCAAGTTATTTTGGAATCCTAAATATGTTTTTCCTATATTAAACAAGTAGCGTTATTTTACATACGTAAATATGGTTTACTTGCATAAGCCACGCTGTATTATATAGCAAGTCTAAATATGTTTTACTTTTATTAACCAAGTCGCAATATTTTGCAAGCTTAGATATGTTTCACTTGCATTAACGAAGTAGCTTTATTTTGCAAGGCTTAATACGTTTTACCTACACTGGGCTATTCGCGTTATATCTTAAGTATAAATATCCCCCCCCCAGTGGCACAGCGGCATATCTGCGGACTTACAACGCTAGAATCCGGGTTTCGAAACCCATGGTGGGCAGAACACATTTAGCCCTTTGTGTAGCTTTGTGCTTAATTACAAACAAACAGAGGCGGACTGGCCGTAACAGCAGTCGTTGCAATCACTATACCCGGTACGACAATTATATCCAAGGGCCTGTCCGCCGGGCTATTAACTTAAATCGAAGATAATATTGTTAGTTACTTTAATATAAAGTTCTCATCTTTGAAGATCTTGAGCCCTCCACCCAGTCCCTGCAAAATAATTCTACTAGGTTAATGTAGGTAAAACAGATATAAATTTGTAAAGTAATGCGTCTTGGTTCATGTAACCAAAACCCGCCTCTGTTTTAAAACCTAAATATGTTTTACTTGCATTAATCAATAAAACATTAGGCTACATAATAATTTTC
This sequence comes from Limulus polyphemus, assembly GCF_000517525.1. Lineage (NCBI taxonomy): Eukaryota > Metazoa > Arthropoda > Merostomata > Xiphosura > Limulidae > Limulus > Limulus polyphemus. Next base: position 29,601 of record NW_013671470.1, on the reverse strand, counting down.
ATAAAATTTTCATTAATAAATTTCACCCAACTATTCGTTCTGACAATACGAGCTCAGGAGCTGACTGTAGGTGACGTTCGCTGATAGCCTTCTCTATATTTCATAAGTTCGAAGCTAGGAACGGCTAGTGTAGATAACACTTACTTGTAAATAAAACCATCCCAAAAGTACAAAGATGGCGTCATAGTTTGTTTGTTTGTTCGTTTTTGAATTTTGCGCAAAGCTACACAAGGGCTATCTGCGCTAGCCGTCCCTAATTTAGCAGTGTAAGACTAGACGGAAGGCAGCTAGTCATCACCACCCACCGCCAACTCTTGGGCTACTCTTTTACCAACGAATAGTGGGATTGACCGTCACATTATAACGCCCCCACTGTTAAAGGGCGAGCATGTTTGAAGTGACGGGATTCGAACCCGCGACCCTCAGATTGCGAGCCGAGTGCCGTAACCTCCTGGTCGTTCTCGGCCTGGCGTCATAGACTGCCTAGTAAAAACCCTTCCCAGATACTTATCATATGATTTAAATGAGTAGTCTTAATTTCCTAACTTGCTAAAGCCCATTGCCTGTATGGTTATTATCTCGTTACGTTTTTATTTATTTAACTTCTGTGAGTATAAAGGCATCGCATTGTGCCGACGTATGTATATCGAAAAAGAAGAAATTAAAGAGTCAGCCAATTAAGAGTGTAGTCATTTCTGAGTCATAATAACCATCTACAAGTAAAGTTCGATAGTACAATTGACCCATTTTTAGTTTTCTTTCCGATTTTTCTCACTCATTAGCTTTGTAAAATTTATTGTATCACTGTAAAAAACAAGAAACTAACCGATAATACAAAAAGATTGATGTTATCCTTGCAGAGCTGTTCGTGCTGTGTACAGATGATAACTTGTGATGCACGTGCTCCACGCTAGCTCATTCCTTGACAGACTACATCACAGTCTGAAACACCTCGGTACGCTTCACAATCAAAGCTTACTCCTCATATAAATGTACTGTAAAAAAATCTGGTTTATATGAGATGTCCCCTGGAAAAAAATTTTTGAACTGCCTGATTTCTGGTCTTAAGTTCTGTTTCAATGTCCATTACATAAACAATTGCGTGCCCTAAATGAAACGGTATAGATATGGATCGCGAGATCTCAATTTAAAAACAGCTTGATATTCTAGCTAAATGTGAAGGATAAAAAAGAATTCACAAAATGATAGAAAGCTGTAGTCCCCACAACAAATTTTCTGTCATAAAATGTACAGCAATTGATTAGGTAGGCTGTAGCAGACACAACATGACGCTAATTGGCTTAGCCTGTCAGGGCAATATTGACTTACATTCTTCTTGGCCTTCACTCATTGATCCTTACAAACACTTATATGCTATAATGAAATTGAAGGTAATATCCAATTTAAAAGTTTTGTTTTATAGTTTATTTTCTACCCAACTATTATTAGCTATTGACAATACATCGGATCAGTGTATTTACATCTGACTGGTGTTGTGGGAATACCTCAGCGCCACCCGGTGTCAGTCACTGCAACAATAATGTTACAATTAATTCTAACTTGGTGTGAGCTAGCATCACGTGTAAATAAACTCAAGAGACAGTTAAATTAAACGAAAGGTAAGTAAAATATAAACATAGACAAAAATGAAAACAACATATACATATATACATATATATTGATAAAGAGGATTGAGCAGCTGCCCTAAGTCTATTTACTGGTGACAAGGCCGAAATTCTTAACTTGGAGTGTGTGTTTTTTATTTGTATCAGAATTTCCCGCTATAGCTATATTCCTGTTAGACTAGAGAGTATGCAGCTAATCAACAGCACCCACTTACAACTCCTGGGCTAGCTACTCTTATCTGGTCGAATATGATAGGGTTTGGCCGTCAGTCTTTTCGTGCATCCACACCCCCAAAGTGGGAATTATATTTTTGCTGCAGCGAATCACGAACCGTAAATCACATCGGGGCAGTTAACTACCAAACAACGCCTGGCCCACATTAAATGTTTGTCTATTATTTTAGTATTGATCACGTATTTTATCTTTTGTTTTAGAATTTTCGTTTAAAATATTTTGTCTCGATTTGAACTCTCATTGAAGCATGAATTCAGTTTATGATGACGCTTTCTCAGTGAGTGTAAATCTTGGAAATAATCATTTATGCTTAAAAAACAAAAAATAAAGTAATATCAGCGTTAGTATTATCTAACGATAAAACTACGAATAGAACACCAAACAAACAGAAATAACGATTAAAATATCTAAATTAGATGTATTATTAAATGCTGTATGTTATGCGGATATTATTCAAAGGTAAAGACAAAGTGAATACGACTTTGAAATAACTATTTTCAAAATATTTCTTGGGTCTGTGATGAAAATTTATATTTGTTGAGATTACTTATAAATGATAATTCAGTTATTGAATTTGAAGCGAGCTATATCTGGAGACATACCGTATTTCCAATTACTGTCCTTCCCGCAGTGAAATGATTCACGTTTATAGTATTTTAAAGCTGGTGCGACTGTGTACACCAATATCGTTGCGTGTAAGTTTTAGGTTTATCTTAGACTTATTCTGGTTATTTGTCTGTTGGATTTCGCACAAAGCTATTCGAGGGCTGTCTGCGCTAGCCATCTTTAAATTTGAAGTTATTAAAAAATATACGGTATTCTAACATACTTTTAAAAAATGTTGATTTTTAATTTACAAAACGTCTGGTCAAAACAGTCTTTGTTCTTGCTAACTTATATCTAAAATTGATTTTACGTATTAATTAAACGTATTAAGTCCACACTTTTATGAAAGTTGAGAGTTTAAAAGTTTATGCAAACTGATTATTAACGGAAAGATAACAAAAACAATCATGATTTGTAGACTGATTCTTATTTTGATACTGTCAGTTTGGTTGTCTATTGCGTGTTTTTTTTAATTATATTGGAAGTAAAATCGCAAAATATCGTCAACTTTGAATGGAACAGTTATGATTTTAATCAAAAGAATTCATAACACATAATTCTAAAATATATTAAAATGTTTATACAATAATACACCAAATACTTTAAGAGAAAAAAAAATAAAGCCTCACAGGGCAACTGGATGCTTTAGGTTTGTTTGTAATTAAGCACATAGCTATACAATGGGCTATCTGTACTCTGCCCACCACGAGTATCGAAACCCGAATTCTAGCGTTGTAAGTCCACAGATATACCGCTGTGACACTGGGGGCCGGATGTTTTAGGAAGGCTTTCGGAAGGGCCCGGCATGACCAAGTGGCTAGGGAGCTCGACTCGCAATCTGTTGGTCACACCAAACATGCTTGCCCTTTTAGCCGTGGGGGCGTTATAATTTGACGGTCAGTCCCACTATTCGTTGGTAAAAGAGTAGCCCAAGAGTTGGCGGTGGGTGGTGATGAGTAGCTACCTTCCCTCTAGTCTTACAGTGCTAAATTAGGGACGGTTAGCGCAGATAGCCCTGTTGTAGCTTTGCGCGAAATTCAAAACAAACAAACACAGTTTTGAATAAAAGTACTCTCTCACACTCAACAAGAACACGCCTTTCACTAAGACTGTACTTGAGGGTTTGATTATATCTTTATTGGTGTAATTTTTAAACGTAGTACTGAAAAACTGGAGTTCTTAAAAAACGATTATTTTTTTCAAAAAAGGATACCAATTTTGATATATAAGAAACATCGCAGTTTATATCAGTAATATTTAATTTATGAAAATTTTGAGCTCTGTACATTGAATCATTTTTGTGCAATAAATTGCGTATGATTAAATAGCACAATCCAAATACTTTTCCCGAGCAGTACTTCCCAGAAAAAAATACTTTTCTAGAAAATATTCACTTTTTTTACATTTTTTTAGAATTAGGTATCAATACTATGGTTATTAATTGCTATTACAAACAGCCGGCCATAGGGCGGCGTTTCTGCTAGTATTTATAATTACTGTATTTTCTACTTCGTCTGACCTTCTAGTTGTAATTGTACGTCACCTTGTTTATTAATAATGAAACAAACTTTCCGACCTAATGAAAGAATACAGGTAGAAAAAAAAAAGACGGAGAGAAAGAGAGAGAAACGGAAGAAGAGGTATTAGAAATATTAGTTTGATTACAGTCGAGAGCATATATTTAAGCATTAAAAACATTGCAAAAATATAATGAATGTTTCTCGTACATTGTTGGATAACAAACTCAATTAGTTAATGAAAACGAGAGCAACACTTTCACGATATTTGTATAGAACTAAAGACTTGCACAGAATTATTACAAATTAAAAGCCAAAACTTTCACTCGTAAAGCTTGTTGTTTTAAAAGTTTTGGCTTTAGTCCAATTTGTTCTTAACATGTTGAAATGTGTGACCGAAATGTTAGCAGATGGTTGAATATATAAATGTAAATACTTTTGCTGTTCCACTGATCTGAACAAATCGTATAAAAAACTGGAATGAAGTAACTGAGACAGTCAAGTTGTAAATGAAGGACAAACAAAAAAATGGAATCTTGATAAGTCTTAACTGTAAGTACCTTACCAAATAACGAAATAACTTCATATGGTTTTTAACAAACAACTTTGTATACTTCAATTAGTGGAGTTAGTGTTGCTAGGGTGTGAATAATCTTTCCGAAGCATTAGAATAATTTGCTTAAATTAAGAACCTTCCAGTAGTCATTGGTAAATCTCAAAGCTTATAACGCTAATATCCGGGTTTCGACACCCATGATAGACACGACAGACATAGTCCATTGTATAGCTTGCTTTACAATAAATACAGACAATTCTTAGAGCATATAAAATATACCACCCGACAACGCTTGAACATGAAATTAAAAAATATCTTTTCTATTTTCAAAGAACTGCAATTTCCACAACGTTTGATTACAAACTGCCATCTTCAAGCAAGAAAAACCTTGTTCCATGAAGATAAAGAAAGATCAACCAATGTTAATTTGAAACCACTTTATATTGGCTACAGCACTAACATTGAACCCTTAAGAAACGATTAAGGAAAAATAACTTTAGAATCATATACAAATATCCGAAAACCATTAAAAATAACCTAACTTCAAAAGAAAAATACCTGAATATAAGAAAAAAGGCGTTTATATTACACCATGCCAATTCTGTGAGAAAGGTTATATAGGTGAAACCCGAAGAAGTGTTGACACGAGAGTTTCTGAACATGAAACATGGAAACCAAAACGATGCCGTTTTTCTTCATATGAGAGATTATGTCCATCAAATTCAATGGAAATCAACCAGAATTTTATACAAAACAGATAACTACATAAACAGAATAATCGTCGAAAGCTGCTTAATCAAAAGCCTGCTTAATTTCAACACCTCCCAAGGTCACTTAACAACTCCCTGACCTACTGACACAACAGAAAACTAAAAGTAAAGAGTTAATAACTGTAAACAGGTTTTATATTACACTGTAGTTTACTTAACATAACGACGTGGTATAAGACCTGAGTTTGTTTCTAACCTTTTTTAAAGAGTTCCAAATAACTGAAAATAAAATTGACTTTAAACATCTTTATGATATTTCTAAACACTTGTTACTACACAGTTACATCTCCCGATATAAGTGTTATCCTAAGAGTTTCAAAAAGATTTCTAAAACTACCTGTATGTTTTATCGTACAGGAATGAAAAAAATTTATATATGTTATAAAAGCTATCTCATATATTAATTATACGTGTCTAGTGTTTAATGTGACGAACTGTACACCTGAGGGTACATGGTTCGCATCCCGTTGTCGAAAAAATGTGTTCCGCACTTTCGGGCAGTAGATGCGTTATAAGAGTGATGGTCAGATACCACTATTCCATTAGAGTAGCCCAAGAGTTAGCGATGGATACTGTTGACGATCTGCCTTCCCTCTAGTCTGTCGCTGTAAAGTTAGCGACGGCTAGCACAGATTGCCTTTGCGTAGTTTTGTAAGATTATCCGAAACAAATAAATTCTAACCGTTTTACAAAGACAAAAAAAGAGCTTCTCGCTACATGACAGATTGAAGGAGATTGCAAAGTCATGTTTGATTTAAGAGAACAGTTTACATACTTCTCTAACTACCTGTTATCCTCATAGAAAGATTAAAAATGTCTAATTATTCATATTTGATATTACCTAAACGAATGTAGAGAAAATTAATAAGGCTTCATCTTGCATTTTTATAACAATAACTTAAAGAAACGTAGGCAACTGTTGATTTTTTATTTTATTCAATATTTATATTTTATCACGTAGCTACACAGTGAGCTATTTGTGCTCTGTCCTCCGCGAGGTCTCGAACCATCGGATTTTAGCATTGTTAGTCTCTAGATTTATTGCTGACCCTCCGAGGGACGTATGCAAACCTCTTTACGCATTTGTTATCCCTAATTGAATTTAGAAAAGTTTAAAAGGATATTACTATACATCTCATTTATTTAATTCCTCTATTTGTTGTATATTGCTATCAACACCGTGATATGTGTTTTGTTTTTTACTTTTAATTAGATCATCTGAAAAGATATATCTTTTATGGTAACCTAAAGTAAAGGATAAAGAAATCACGATAAGAAAACTGTTTGGTGATTCAGAATAATGAGGCAAAAAGTATCATTAGTTTATGTATTTTGTAATCACAACCGTACATACTTATGCATAAAATATTAGGTATATCACATTTTCATATAATATCTCCATTAGAAACTGAAAGTTATTTGCGTGCCTTAAATAGTCTGGCCTGAATGTGTCCTGAAAATGACTTAAATTACTTATTCTACAACGAAAACGAAAACTCTCATGACTTATGATGGACAATGTTAAGATTCCTTAGTTTTCATTTATAGTGTATAAAGTATATGTTAGCATTTTGTTGTTGTTTTCAGCAATTTCAGAAGACAATTTTTATTGACTTGTTACTCTACTTTTTTTTAAAGGCCCATTTATTGACATTTAAAAAAAAAATAACGTAGATTGAAGACATTCTACAAGCTATAACAAAGGAGTCAAGCTTGAGCGGTAAATCAAAACACAAAACTGAATTTCGATTTGTTACGTGAAAATTTATTCTACTCATAATATATAATAAACAGGCAGTTACTTTTCATATAAGGGTTGTAGTACACTTCATTGTAACAAGTGGTGTGAGTTTCATATCCTTCGCTTGTCCCCTGGTGAGCCAGCGGTAACATTATGGACTTAAAACGATTAAAATCCGAGGTTCAATTACCCGTTGTAAACAGAGTGCGCATAACCCACTGTATAGTTCTGCACTGAGAAAACAACACCAGTCTTCAACTCATAATACCAACGATGTTTTTCTTCTTTATAAACAGCATTAAATTTTAGTGTAAACAGAAAGTTGCAATGAAATATAAACATATCAAATAACATTGTCCTTGACCATTTAAAAATCACTTCTGATTTGAATTTAGTCATAGAACTAACATGCTGATGAATAAATTACATATTTTAAAATTATATTTACATCTAATTGCTTTATTATTCTTATGCATCACAAATGGATCACAGAAAAACTTAAATCTTACACCCATGTGTCACGTGTGAGGGAATACAACATGTTATGTAAATTTATTTGTCATATATTTTAAAGATTATTTATATAAATTATGAATATTATACTTTTCTTTTTCACGAAAATAGTTAACAAAATCCATTTAATCCACTGAAAGCAAAGTATAATGTATAGAAATATTTTTTTTTTTAGAATTGATTGAGCAAAAAGAATATATAGATTTTGTACATTATAAAAAACAGTTGTTAGAACAAATTTGGAACATCAGTTCTAGGACCACAAGACTTTCTTCGTGATTTTGTGAAACCTCTTTTTTTACCCTCGAAATCTTGTTTTCGGATTTAATACAAATATAAAGATGAGTGTGTGAGAGAGAGGTTCTGTTATTTTAATGTTTGTTTCTTGTTAAGCACAAACTACACAACGGCCTAGCTGTGTTGTACCCATCATCGGTATCGAAACCTGTTTTAGCATTATAAGTTTTCAGAGTTACTGCTGAGCCATTGGGAGAGGGGGGGGGGCGATCTAGTAAATTGCGAAATCTATATCAGTAACATTATATAGCTGAAGTTTAGAAATTTTATATTAATGCTACAATGAATATAAACATGTTTACAGCAAAACAGATAAACGTTTTATACCGCATGAATAATTACACAGTTCCGAAACACTGTCAGGTCATTAGGCACATCCACGTTTCATGTCTGTTGGAAGACTTATTTAAGGTGCATTTTGCGCGTGTTATCCTTCCTTGATAGATACAATTTCCATTTTTCTGTAGGATTTATACTTTACTGTTTTGGCTATTGTTACGGTATGATTGTGTGTGTAAGTTTTCTGATTTTGACAGGTCGAAAAATTTGTATAAAGTACAAACTATTCAACTGTTGAAAATCAGGTAAACATAGAAACGATTAGCAGTTCAATTTAGCCTTTCCAAATCCGTAGCGGGAAGACTGTGTCAAACAACTTCTCTACATAGCATGGCTACCAGAGATCACCAATCCACTAACCCTACATCCAGAATTAACCCTAGGAAATCAACGAAATTATTACTAGTCACCAAATTGTAAAAAAAAAAAGTATAGCTTCAGCCCCGCAGCTGTTTGTACACTACCACAAAGCTAATTTCGACTTTTTGTCGAAGTCACCAAAATTGTAACAGCACCCGTGGGTGATAATATACTCTGTAATGGACTATCTTGAGGGAGAAACCATAATTGGTTAATGGAATGTCTAGCAATAAGTTTTTAATCCGTAGAAGATCCAAAGTACCTCGCTAGACGCCTTGTGAGTCAATGCCTTAAATCGCTATGCGTGATCAAAGAGACACAGATTATGTAATTATACAGAACTTATATAATGTCATCCGCCAGCTGATCAAAAGTATGTCATCATAGGCAGAAACTGTATCAATGCCAGGAGTAGGAGCGTCGAGGGCTTCCACGGGCCCGGGACAGACATATTTCTCTATATTTTTTACTATTTTACAGAACTTATTAAAAAGAAGACCCTAAATTAGGGCAACAATGAGCTCATAAACAAGGCAAAATAATAGCAGTAGCCGTTTGTAGTTCACAGTATAAGCGTAAAAAAAATAAAGTAACAACAAAAATCTATTAAATCTGCAAAGTAACAACTATAGATTAATTATTACTCAAATCATTATTTCAATCATTCTTAATGTATTAAGCGTCTATATGCAAGGAAAAGCCAAAAACTATGCTTTTTATGTTTAAATGAAGATATAGCCTAAAGGTGTTTTGCGGGTTGTCGGCGGGCCTGGCCAGGAGTTCCATGCACATTACAAAATCTCTTTTTTTTTTTCTAAATGTATCTGTTTTCGTCAAGTTAATTCAGGTTGCAGTTACTCTTGCTACAATGTACTATATATTGTTAAACTGATTTCATTTCTACACCGAATTCTGAATTAGAAAATTAAATCATTCTCTAGATCGTTTATAATAATTCTTTTTTCTATAATACAGAAGTAACATTGAACCTGTTAAATATGATAGGAGGTATTTTTAATTTTCTACTCGGACATTCATTTGTTGTTGTTTTTTCAGTCGAGATCACTGGCGCCCCTTTCAAAGGGTTCATTGTAATAGCTGTTGATCCACACACGAACAAGAGAATCGGCTCTTGGAAAAAGGTGAAAGGAACCGATCTTTTGCCGTGTTCAGCAGTTACACATGTAGATCCATATCCGAAACGTCACGTAACTTTACTGTGGGAACCACCCACAGAGAAAGAAGAAGGAGACGTTATTTTTGTGTAAGTATTTGTCATTTTGCAAATAGTGTTTTTAATCGTTTTTAATTAGACATATGTATATGTACCCACTAAATCTTGAATAGAAGCAATGCCGCTATTAAGATAAATATTTAGAGCAAAATTATTCTACATTTAATGTTCTTTGGTTTAACTGAAAATATGTAAGTTTCCCTTCATAATGTAGCAAAAACTAATAATGATAAGTTTCGCGTTTCAAAGGATTATCCGAAACTGTCATTGTTAAGCGTTTAAATGTTACTTCACTTGCAGTTCTTGAGAATGTTTTACGTGCTGTTAGGCCTACTTACTTCAACCGTTATATCTGTATTAATCAAGAGTTCCCATGTTGTTATTTTTAGTCAGCAAAATTTGAAATAAGCAGAGTATGTTTACAAAAATAGTAGCCTTCTACTGAATATTCTTCGGGCTGACATGACCTGGTGGTTAATGCACTCGACTCACAATGTATGGGTCTCGAGTTTCAATCTTCGTCACCGAATTTGTTCGCTCTTTCAGCCGTGGGGCGTTATAACGTAACAGTCAATCCCACTTTTAGTTGGTAAAAGAGTAGCCCAAGGGTTGGTAGTGGATGGTGTTGATTAGCTGCTTTTCCTCTGATTTATCATTGCTAAATTAGGGACTTCTGACACAGATAGTCCTTGAGTAGCTTTGCGCGAAATTCATAACAAAACAAACAAACTGAATATTCTTGCTGAAGAAGCACGTTTTCTTTCGCCACAGTTGTCGGTTGTGTCCAAAAAGTCCTAAAATGTAGCGAATCTAGGTGGCAAAGATTTATTTCCAAAATGTGTAAGGAATTTGTTTTAGAATGAGATACCTGGTTAAACTTTTATTATTTATTATAGGTTCATAAAAACATGTTCAAACAAACGTCAGTGTTCTTTGCTCGAAATTCTTTTATTCAAAAAGCTTAGTGATATAGGCTAGAAGGCCATAATGTCAGAGCTGACTCTTGACCTCGTACTTTAAGCTGGGGGTGCGTTATAAGAGTCATAATCAATCCCCAAGTGTCGATGATAAGATGCAGCTCAGTGGCTGCCTTCCCTCTGTTCAGTAGTTCAAAATTATGGATGGTAGAAAAGAGCCTTAGTAGCTTTCCGATAAATACAAATACAAGACTTGAAAATTATTGTAGCAATATTGTAATGATATACTATGAACATGGTTTTAAATTAAAGATAAAATATATACAACATGCTAAAAAGTAAGTGATACGTATGAATATAATTTTAGCATATTCGATTAACACGTCATTTTTTAATGTCAAAGTTTATTTTACAGAGGTTAATAATGTAGGTTATGAGTGAATAATATTTATATGTTGCTTATTTAAATCTTGATATCTGGATAGTTCTCAGTAAGGTTAAGTCTGTAACTTAACACGGTTTATATTTATCTGCAGAGGAACCATCGTACAGAGTTACTCGGTGTATTACACAAGTCAAGTGGCAGCCGTTTACGATGATGGCGACGTTAACAGCCTTTTAAAAAAATAAGTGTTTTAACTAATTATAACGTTAGGTTTAAGTAATACCTCCAGGTGAGACATGTGCGAAACCTTTAAGAAAGGTTACATGTTCGGTATGATACAAGTTTTTGTGTTTTTTTTTTCAGAATTGGTAGTTCTAATCAAATCTACGGCCGATATTATATATTTAAATATATTTATTCATTGTCACAACTATATCACCTATTGCGTGTATATCATTTTTACTGAAATAAAACGTTTTACACAAACCTGTGCTTCATTTTTATTTCTTTTTTATCACGTATATAAGTATTGTAGTAAAAGTTTGTTGTTAAAGAGAAAGGATGAAGATTGTTTCGCTAAAATCTTGATCATGCATTTTGTCATTTGTTAGACCAATGTTGCTTTTTTATTTTAATATTTCCTAATTTTAACAGTATTCATTTTTTGCATTGTGTTACATTTGCTACAACGTACTATATACTACTCAACTGATTTTATTTCTTCCGTGAATTCTGAATCAGAAAATTAAAAGGTTCATTCAAAATCATTCTTTTCCTCATTGAATGTGAATAATTGTTTATCTGTTATTCTTCACAGTTTTGTTTGCTAGTTTGTTTTAAAGTGCAAAACCTTGGAGTGAGCTATCTGTATGGTGTCCAACGCACGGATCGACCCCCTAGTATTAACATTATAAGCCCCTATGGGTCCTAGCTAGCCAACGGAGATGTACTTCACAAAAGGAAGTTGAAAAGCCTTAATCAGTTTTTACGAACTTGCTCCGTTTATCAGATCCTCAATTTTACAATAGTAGTCAAAAGCAATATTACAGACATCGTCTGCTTCTCTGTCTTTCTTAAACTCCAGCATTCAGCTCTATACAGCATAACTGGTTTTATCGCTGCCTTACAAGTTATAAGCTTACCTTTCATATTTATTTCCCTCCGTCTGTCACACACCACTTCACTGACTTCACTTCATCCATGTTTTGTGTATTCTTTCTTTAACCTATTTATTCACTCCTCCGTCTGCCTGCAGAGTTGATTCAAGATACTTAAAGCCTTTATTTTCTTAAATCTTCACCATTGAGGAGCTCTTTCCCATCCTCTCGTACTTCCCCTTCATTGAATTTTCTACCATATACTCTGTCTTTGTCCTACTTTCTCTCCACCTCTCCAGGTCCACTTTTACTTTACTTTCCACAAAGTTCAACGTCACTGCAAATAACACATACCATGGTACTTGTTTTTGTATGTTCCTATATATTGTGTTTAGCACTGTTGTGAAAAGGGCTCAATGCTATCCTTGATCGGATCCCATTTTCACTGGAAATTGCTCTGAGTCTCCTACCACACTTCTTAGAAATGTTTCCCCTTGTTTATACATATACTGGATCAGACCGACATGCAGCTAAACCTAGGGAAAAAAACACAAAGAAAAAATAGGGAGAGATTTATAAACATATATTAAGTTGTTGCAGCTGTTAATGTTTTTTAGGTCAACTACAAAAACAAATTCCAAAATACACGTGTTTTTATGGAAGTTAAAAATGTTGTTGTTTTGATTTGATATTCGAAGAAACTTGTTTAAAGCAAACTGTATGTAATTGCTTTCAAGAAAAAGGTTTGTTAATAAGCGAATAAGTCAAAGTCAAATCCATGCCTAGATAGCACATGGGAGCCGATTCTGAACTCCAGTTTCAATAGCAATCCATCGCAAGTTATCCCCTAATTATCCGCTAGTATCCATTATACAGCAGGGTAGACTGAAACAATTGGAATAAATTGCCATGCTCTCGAACACAACAGCGAGCTTCGAACTCTAAATCTTCTAACTAAGAATTCAAAGCACTAGTCATTGGGCCACGCTTCCCCCAGCAAGTGGGATAGTCACTTCTATCTGCAGAGAAATGCCTTATAGAAAGTTGAGAAAAAAATGACAAATATAAATGTTTAAATAAGATGAATCCATCAACGTAGGAGATCTTATTAAAGATTACTAGTACTGGAAATCAGCATTGAGATTTATATCAAGTGGTTACAGAAGCGCGTTTTATGTGTACATGATTACTTCCTTTAAATCAAGGATAGCAAGCAGACCAACCAATTTATATGTGAGACTATTGTGTAGGTCTTAGATTTCAAATACAGGGATGATTATTTTTGAAAATCTGTGATAGGTAAAACATTCTCTTGTTCAGCATAAATATAAGGATCAATTCCTGTTCAATATTTATAATAATGGTAGATATGATTGCTCTTATCCACTTGAAAACGAAGAATATAACAGTGACATATCTGTTCTCTGAAGAAGTCTGATTCATGGAAGTACCCATGCATTGTCCGTGATAATGAGTAATGGAAGCAGATAGAACATGATCGTTGAGAAATATTCCGCTTTCAATATTAGTATGACAAGCTTTAATATTCATTTTCAAAAGAAAAAACAAATTATAAGACCTTCCGCATAATTACTGTCATGCGGATTAACTCATTCTAATATTAGATGCCTGTGGAATTACAAATACTGTTTCGAAAGTGACGTACACAACGAACTCATTCATCTATATATACAGAAAACAAACCAGCTGCGTAACACGCTGCAACGAGTTTGGTGTGGTACAACAACGTAACATGTCGCCATAGAGCGCTGTTTACTATTTCATGTTATATGACGTTATAAAATCGTTGATGTCACACGTACCTGGCTGTATAAAGTACCACCAGAAGATGGCGCTATAATAACCAGAAAAAGATGTCTTATGTTATTATTATGTGTCTTAATCGTAATTACAACTTACAGGTGAGGACATATTTTTTATAATTTTTGCTTTAAGTGACTAGAAATGTATGTATTTTGATTGACATGAACAATCTGCATCATGTCGTTATTACTAAATGTCAATAAAAATTAGTGTGACAAATGAAGTTATACTAATATTTAACAAAACAAAAGATATAGCTATACTAAATATAATGTTTTTTCGTTAATTTGTTGATTTCCAACACTTATTATTATAGATTCAACATATAACGTTACCCCAGCGTGCCAAAGGAAATGAAGCACTGCCCCCCCCCAATTATTATCACCAAAACGTTGATGCTGCTTATCGACGTGCTCCCTCCCAGTAGCAGCCACATTTAAACTATCGTGCAAGCCAGTGATCTAAAGTGTATAAAACTAGAACAGATTAAATCTAAAGATTTACAAACCATTTTTTAGTAAATTTATACGATACTTCTAACACTGGAAATGTTACGTGTATCTCGATGTTCTCAAGCACAGTTTACCATAATGATTCAAGGGTCTCTTTGACGTTAAACAAGGATAGACATCTTAACGATTTCTTACTGTGTGTTATTAAAACAGTTCAATGGTCAATCTTACAGTTCGTCGTCTCAAAGGGTCACGGATGTACCCTGGGAATCATGACCTGTTACGTTTTGTAAAAACTTAAAAGTATTTGAATGTTATATTCGGACAAATTAGAATTTAACTATCTCACAGTTTGCAAAATCACTTTTAAGAATTATACAATCAAATTATCAGTTTCTTCAATAAAGGTACAATTCTGTTTGACTTATTCCTTTCAGGTAATGTTATGAAAAAAACAAAAAAACACTCACTGATATTCTTTATACATTTAAATGTGAGAGAAACTGAATTCAGAAACATCTGTTTTTGAATCTCCAGTATCAAAATCCTTCACACTGAGCAAAAACATGTACATTTACAGAACAAATCTTGTCAGCTCACTATATATGTATATTTTCGATTACTGAATCGAGACTTGGACAGTCTAACTTTTATATAGTATGCTTCATGGATTATCAAATGACTAGCTATACACAGAGGTTGAATGTATCGTTAGAATCAATTTCGTCACATCCGGCCATGCTCTATGTGACGAACGTGCATCTTAAAAGTACTCCTGCAACGTGGTTTCCAATGCAAAAGGTTCTGTCGTAGAGCAATCATGGCTTATACTTCCAAAAATTCCTTTATTTTCACCTTCACGATGCCATTCTGAGCTATGTTTTGGACAGCTGTAAGTCTTAACATATGTGTAAGTATTTTCATGTATTTCATATTTTTTTTTGCACAGTCAGCTGGTGAGCTTTATTAACGCGGTCCACTACTGTTTTCTCAGAAAACTTTAATTCTAAATAAGCATTATATTTGCACGCGTTGTTCAAATGTGTATCAGGCTGCTTGTGTTTGAGAAGTTTATTGTTTTTTTGGAGATTCACCCGTGCACTTTTTCCATGTATTGAACCCTTCAGACACAAATGTTTGCTCACCTTGATATTTAGCATCGGTAATAAAATGACGACAGACAAAACAATAAGCTTTGTCAGTAGATACGGAATATTGAAGCCAAAAATATGCTTTATACCATTCAGGAATAAATTTTCGTCCATTAGTCTTTTAAAAGCGGAAGGGCTCAATAAGACCAGGTTGAATTGGTTCATTGTTGGGTGTTCAGGATATGTCAGCCGAATCCATTTCTAACCATTCCGGGAAGTTTTGATTTAAAAACCCATTTGTTTTAAAAATACACTGGCCCGCCTTTTTACAAACCTGCAGGGGGATGGAAATGAAAATTAAATTCACAATCATGTGACTTACGAGCGTTTTCGCAAAATTTTCTGATATCCATTTTCTCAATAGTAAGACTAGATGTATCTACATATATATATGCAGAACATCAACTTCATGTAACAATTAAAAACAGTCAATGTATTGTTTAAAGAGGTCCACGACCTCTTGACCTAGAAACTTGAAGAAAAACCTCGCAACAAGTAATGAAGTGCAAAGTTAAAGCATCAAATATAGCTCGGTACACAACTGCTTACCACAAAACTGGTCTGAAGACCTTATTTATCCATGTTTCTGAGTAAGGCAGGCCTAGGTCTCTTTTTTTAACTCTTTTGCGTAGGGTAGTATAATATTGTCATCGCTTTGGCAAAGCATAATATTTATAGCCTTCTACCTTAATTAGTTACAGAATTATTAATTAGAAAATCAGACCCATCTTGCCACACCCATTTCTCAATCCTCCCTTTCAGAACTTGCTAAGAGTTTTCTCTGACTTTATATCCTATATTGGGTATAACCAATAATAATAAAAAAGGGTTTCGCCTTTGAAATGGCGCATTATTCTACTTTCTTTTTTTTTCTTAATAGACAACGTGTAGTTTTGGTTTCAGTTTTACTTTTGTTCCCAAGAGAAATATATCGGCCAGCTTTTCTTAATTTCTAACAACGCTTGTGGCATAGTTAGAAAGGCAGAAAAATTGTCATAGTTATGGGTCATATTCTGCTTTTTGCATGTTATTATTCTGTGTTCTTTCGAACATTATTTAATTAAATAGACAATTTTTTAGTGCAGATGTACCATTAGTATAAAAAAGTAGGGTTAAAGAGAATACCTATTATTGTAGGATATATCTGGTTGACTTCTAGCATACAAGAAAAAAAATCACATAAAATATTATGCACATGTGAACGTGTTTTCTTGCTATACACATTATATTTACTGTATGTAGGGAGAATTGAATTCTGGGGAGGCAGGCTGGAGGAAAGAAAAAAAAATGGGGTGAGCAAATGCTCCACTTGCCCCCTTGTAGCGCCGCCACTGCATGTTGCTGATGTGATATGAACTTTGACATGATTTACATCTTACTTCTCGAGAATATGAATCAATTTCTAACCATTCCTGGTAGTTTCAATTTGAAAACCAACTTGTTTTAAAACTACACTGCAGGGGGATCGAAATAAAAATTAAATTCACAATACAAATAATGTTAATTTGATGTTGTTCTAATAACATTATATTCAATACTCAAATGTGTTATATTAATACTTAATGCTGTTAATTTTTTAATTTATTAAAAATTTATTACTTAATATTTATCATAAGATTTCTATTAATATTTATTTTATTAAGTATTGTTATTTATTCATTAAGAATACTTATTTTTGTTTAAAAAAACGGTTCTTAATGCAGCATTGTAAAAGAGGCAAATAGATTTACACAGTTACTATGTATATTACGTAGTGTGTTTGCTGCGCATACTTTAATATGCAAAAACCTGATTTTACGATAAACGAAGATGCCACTTTATTTTAAACATCTCATAAACTTATGATCGATTTTAGTTACGCTGTAGACCTAAGAACATATTATATGAAATATTTGTTGGTATGATTTATAACATATTATATTACTTCAATAGATATTGGCTGGAGTTCTATCGCTTTCTTATCATTACTGGCATAACGATATATACGGATTAGCAAAACCTAGGCCTAGAGCTAACAAATGCCGATATGTGAAAGCGAATGGTGATTGACAAAATGTTAATTAAAAGAAGGTACAGATTATCATTAGATCTATATCTGAATCCTGCAAATACAACTGAGTGAAGACTTCAAGTACAAGTAAAATTTCTTCTCCTTTGTTACTTAGACATACGTCTAAAGACAGGATATATTAGAGTAAAATTGGTTGGTTTCATTGAAAAGGATTGACACTAATAATCTACTATTGAATACACTTTATCCTTAATCTTTGGAAAACTAGAATTAACATTAGATATACACATGGGTCTATTAGATCTAACTGTTACATTTATAACTCGATCTGCTTGTTATACCGCAAACACATAAAAAATTAGGTCTAGGCCTAACGTTAGCCAACTAGACTTTAAGGGCTATATCTGTTTTTGCAGATTTAATTAGGTGTCTATAGTCGTATCGATTTAGAAATCTCGACTATGTTTTAATGTAGATGCAGATCTAAAGACTAGATCTAATTAATATATTAGGCCTAGGTAATGTTACGTCTCCGTTCGTTAGTTAATTTTCCGTAAATTCGTTTCGACGAAACTTTAGCGACACAAGTCTTTTCTTAAATAAAACTGGTTTATTCTTTCCGAATACAACTTTACGATACACTTAATTTCAACAGTCGCTCTATAACAAACGCTATAATTCTCAACAAACGTCTCACGTGCCCAACAATATTCTCTGTGTCAGCATACATTCAATTACTTATTACCTTATTGCCGTTTCGTGGCCGGTCTTATATATACAAGACTAACACATATCTAGTAAACGCTAGGGCATTCATGAAGGAACAGGATATTTCTAGAAAGAGGTGGCGTGACAATAGTCACGTGACCTCGCTGACGCAACACTGCCCCCTCCTTAGTGTTGTTCGTCCCGAACAATAGCCACTTACAATAAACCAATAACAATTAACAATAACTTAATTAAATGTACAGAATTACAAACACAAAATTACAATTCAACAAAGTCTCTTAATTTTACGGGACGTATCTTCTTCCGTACTGGTCTCCGTCTCGTAGGCATCTGCTTCATATGGGGTTCATCTGTTTCATCAGGAAATGTTCTATCGTCGATAACATTCACATCAGTGGTAGTAACTTCATCAAGAGCTTCGCCGTTTCCCTTCTCAAAACTGAGTAGAGTTTCTTCTTCGACAGTGGCTTTTTCAGGTGATACGTTTTCAGCAGCATCATTTGTTCTGTTTTCCACTTCGTC
>NW_013671470.1:6709-10710 GCF_000517525.1 Limulus polyphemus | reverse complement strand
ACACAAAATAACAATCAAAAAAAGTCACTTAATTTTCCGGGATGTAACTTCTTCCGTACTGGTCTCCGTCTCGTTGGCTTCTGCTTCACCTGGGGTTCATCTACTTCATCAGGAAATGTCCTATCATCGGTAACAGTCACATCAGTGGTAGTAACTTTACCAAGAGCTTCACCGTTTCCCTTCTCAAAACTGAGTAGAGTTTCTTCTTCGACAGTGGCTTCTTCAGGTGGCACGTCTTCAGCAGCGTCATTTGTTCTGTTTTCCACTTCGTCACAACTGAAATGTCCTGGACCATGATAACGGCAAAGCCTGTTGGCATGCACCACTTTTGGCTTGCCTCGCCGACCACATTTTATCTGGAAAGTCACGTCTGAGAGACGATCTACTATATCCTATTGGCCTTCCCATGGAGAAGACAACTTAGGAGACTTCCCTTTGGTCTTCCTGGGATTATACAACCACACCTTGTCTCCTGGTACAAAGATGACTTCAGTATATCTCTTATCATAAGATAACTTCATCGAATCAGCAGACGTTTTCAAGTTTGAATGCACTTGACGTTTGTAAATTCTGTACATTTAATTAAGTTATTGTTAATTGTTTATTGGTTTAATGTAAGTGGCTATTGTTCGGGACGAACAATACTAAGGAAGGGGCGGTGTTACGACAGCGGGGGTCACCTTGACGCTAGTAACAGGTCATATTCTCGAACGTTCACGTCCCTTCCTGAAGCCTCGGGAGGTTACTAGATATGCGATATTCTTGTATATATAAGACCACCAAGAAGTGACGGCAACAATGTATTGTGTAATTGAACTGCAGACAGAGATAGATACGGACAGTTGAGTCGAGCACGTGAGACGTTCGTTGTAAATTATAGCGTTTGTTATAGCGCGACTGTGGAAATTAAGTGTATTGCAAAGTTGTATTCAGAAAGAATGAACCAGTTTTATTTAAGAAAGGACTTCGGTAACTAATCTTTTATTCATTGTTTGTCTTGGACATGGAAACATTACAGTGACACCTATATTACCAAGCGCCACAATACATACTTGAAATACTTCTATCACTTCCTTCCTTAATCCCTCTTCTTCCTCCAAATCCTGATTTGGCCCAATCCAAGGCTCACTTAGTCCAAACCCAGCAACAGACAAAACCTCGCGAGCCTCATCTGAAAGAAAAGGGAGTCGGAGAAGTTGTTTGCCAAGAAAAGAGCATAAATAACATATTTTACCTTTTTGTGCAATAATTAATATGCACGAACTCAGAGTTTAAACACAACAGGAACGAGAAACATATAAGTAGATGTCTTGGGCTATAGAGATGAACAAATTTCTTTTAATATGTGTAATAGACCTGAAACCTACTATTTATTAGAATTATGCTGAATATGTTTTTACGTGATATTACGTTTTAGCAATTAGTATTACAACTAGCTGAAACACTCGATTTTCTCATAAAGTTGTCCTGTCCATACTTCTAGAAAGGATAAAATCTCAAAATATTCATTTAGTCCATTTTGATAAAAAAAAAGAGAGGATAATCATTCTACATCCTCTCATTCCACTTCTTCTAAAAAATATCACATCAGTTTTCTTCCACATCAGTCTCTCTGAGAAAGAATCCTTTAAAATATCTAGAATACCTTGAAATACACGTTTAGCTTGTTATTAATCGTTAATCTACTCAAGAGGATTTCTATCTGTCCTGTGTCCACTACAAGTATCGAAACCCGGCGTTTAGCATTATAAGCTTACACTTTTACTTCTGAATCAATGTTTAGAAATAATTTACCCCAGTGGGTCAGCTGTAACTTTACGGATTTACAATGCTAAATTCAGAGGTTGGATTCTCCGTGGTGAATAGGGCGCAGATAACCCACTGTGTAGCTTTGAGTTAAAAAAAAACAACAAACAAACAAAAATGGGTTGGGAGGGGCCCATTGTTTCGAGTACTCAGATTGTGAATGCGGCGGACTCATGGTTTGTGTTCTGTTACCGAAAAAAACACGCTGTGCGTTTAGGGACATGGATGTAATATGAATTTGTTTGGAATTAAGCACAAAGCTACACAATGGGCTATCTGTTCTCTGCCCACCACGGGTATCGAAACCCGGTTTCTAGCGTTGTAAGCACGCAGGCATACCGATGTGCCACAGGTTGGCTGCACTATAAAAGTGATGGTCAAATCCCACTATTCAGGTAAAGTTTGAGAACTCGGGAAGAGTATCATACTTCAGAGAGCTCTATTACTGTACTTTTGGTTAAATAAGTATTAAACCTAACATAGGCTGACATTAAAAAAAGTCTCCCGGTTGGGCAACTGTAAGTTTAGGGACAGCGCTAAAATCCAGAGTTCAATTCCCCGTAGTGGAAGCAGCGGGTAGTCCAATGTAGCTTTGCTTTAGAAAAAAACATCAAGCAGACATATATAATGTTTAGGCTTAATGGTTTTTAGGAACTTATACTGAATCTTGTCATTACACAAAGTTTTCCTAAACTTACTTAAGATAAATCCGAATAAGGATTTAATTATCAAGAAGTTTGAAATGAAATATGGAAGTAATGAAAATATAAGTGTCAAGCCTAAGACATAATGAAGCCAATAAGTTCAATTCAAGGAGAAGGGTTAATAATTTAGAAGTCGGGAAATGCATGTGAATGGGAAGCCGAAAGTAAACACGTATAAGTAAAGAACCAGAATATTATACAAGTAATGAAGATCATGGCTGGAAAAAAGTTGAAAGAAGTAAAAAAAACAAGAAAATTAAATTAATAGAAATACAAGTCCTAGCACAAAAGCTGGGACATTAAGAAGAAGACAAGGATATAAAAGGAATAAAAATTAGGATAGTAAAATCCAGAGTGAAAAAATACCTAATATAATTGTTAATGGTATTTCAATGGTAATTCTATGTTAATGGTAATTCTAATATACATCATGAGCTATCTGTAGGTAGGGTAATCAAGAATTTGTTTGGAATTAAGCACAAAGCTACACAATGGGCTATCTGTGCTCTGCCCACCACGGGTATCGAAACCCGGTTTTTAGCGTTGTAAGCACGCAGACATACCGATGTGCCACTGTATTTATACTTAATGTCAAACCGGTTTTTTGTGATAAACTTAGAAAATGGTGTGTTTTTACTAACTCCAAAAAGGTTCTCAGGACTATACTGTCTATACAAAATTATCAAAATCATGGCCTGAGGACGTGTTTAATAAAATTAAAGTAAATGTACATTCACCATCAAGTATAACTAATCAAAAGCAGTGGTTATAAACGGTGTTGGTATGGAAATCCCAATAGCAGAAATTGAACAGAAAATGAAAGAAGGTTTGTTTAAAGTTAAGCACAAAGGAACACAAGGGCCTAGCTTATGATAAACTTATTGAAACGTCTAAAAGTACAAGTCCTTTAGCATAAATTTTGGTAAAAATTTGAATTGCAAAACGCACGTAAAATAATTAAATGTAAAAATAGATAAAACTAAATATGATAAATAAATAAAAGTAATCAATGTTGAAATATAAATAAAGATTTAGAAATTTATAATGTGTATTTTAGAACGTCCACTGAATACAGTGTTTCTACTTCGGACAATGTAAAAAAGGGCAATTTATATAGTCTGTAGGTAATTAATTCAAAATACATGTATTAGGCTTGAGACTACATTCACTATTTACACACGAAACGGTGTTAATGCTGAACTTAAATTTTATGTTAAAAACGTTGAAATATAAATATGGATATAAAAGTAAATATAAAGAGACATAATTTAAAAACATAATAATAATTAGCAAAATTAAAATAGTTGAATCTAAAGACCATATTTATCCTTATAACTTATGTTTAGATAATAGTATTTAAAGCATTGCAGTGATGAAAGCTTTAAATTTTTAGAAATGATTCTTATGGTGTATTTTAGGGCTTGAAATTATTATTTTAAACTATAATTTATCTCTGATTGTATACTTATAAATTTTTCTTTTATTTTTGTT
>NW_013671470.1:4999-5920 GCF_000517525.1 Limulus polyphemus | reverse complement strand
AGCATTGTAACTCCGCAGACATACCGCTGTGTCATTGGGAGGCTTGGGAGAAAGAAAGAAAAAATATGTTGTATTTAAAAAGTAATCATAAAACTGAAAAAGCTTCACAAAAATATAATAAAAGCATACGAATCATGGTACCAATCTCTATCTCAGATATTTTTAAAACTCGCCAAGAACTTCGAAATGTCTACGTCAAACTAAGTATACACATATGCATAAACTAAAATGTAAAACGATAAAAGAAAATTTGACTTAAGTCAGCCCTCGTGGACGTTCGACAACATACTTAAGGCAACAATATCGGGTCATAGTTTTGTTATTAAGCGATACAGACGAACGGAGCGTCACCAAAGGACATTTGGCTGTTATACATATTAAATTGTTAATCTCATAAGTTGTTCACAGATTCGTTACTAAGTTTCCAAATACAAGGTTACAGTTGGTTTAAAGTTAAAGAAAAGTATGCTTGTTGGCTTGGTAAGTTCATGCTTTTTACCATTATTCTTCAATCCACTTTCAAAGGGGCTTTTTACCTACTCCAAAAATATTGCTAGATATGCTAGAATGATAAAAACTTCTGATCTTTTCCAAGGTCTGCGAGTTCTTTGGGGCTTCAAAACTCAATACAAAGTACTTTTTGAAACCAAACGTTGGTTCAATGTTACTTAGCATGCTAAAATTTGGGGGAAATAACGAGTTTTTTTGTCAGTATAAGATGTTATATTTTACCACCCAAAATCTCAGCTTCCTCACCCAATTTTTGGTACTGGTGCTACCAATGGCAACATGGGATAAACAGCTTTGCACAGTCATATGACAAGCAAGAAACACGCAGAAAGCATAACACACTGAAGGCAATATCAAACAGCCATACTACTATCTATACGTTCTTCAAACCACCTGAAAGGAAACCACCCA
>NW_013671470.1:1982-4955 GCF_000517525.1 Limulus polyphemus | reverse complement strand
AGCTTTGCACAGTCATATGACAAGCAAGAAACACGCAGAAAGCATAACACACTGAAGGCAATATCAAACAGCCATACTACTATTTATACGTTCTTCAAACCACCTGAAAAGAAACCACCCATCTTAAAAATCCAAATTACCATGGTGAGTGACACTAATTCACCTTCCATAATCCAGTAATTTTTTCTTCTGCTGATGTGTTAAGTTCGGAACTTTTATGGACTTTGAAACTATTGAATGTCATGTTTCATTTCAGTCAAATGAAAGGATCACAGAATTTTTCAAGAGTATGTTCCTTGACAATGAAATTGCCAAAAACTTTTCATGTGGGGAAAACAAAACATCGTACTTATTTCACGTCCATACTGAAACAGAAAATTCAGAAGTCTGATGGATATATATACTTTTGTTTGATGAGAGCTCCACAGGTCCCTCAGGATGAAACAGTGTGACATTCGTTCTCGATTTTGAGATAAAAAAAAACTGTCCACACAAGGTATTTCTAACCAAAGTTCTTAGAATAAGATACTGGTACTGACCTATTACACAAACTCTTCCCTGTCGTCACAGACCTCAGTTCTAAGAAGTTATTGCAGGTATCTATGGACAGCCCCAATTTTGACTGGAGATTACAGGAAATGTTATCAACTGAAACTAATAAACTCAATCCAGGAAGACATCTGTTGCAAGTTGGATCTTATGGTTCAACACAATTCCATAAATATAAAAGCACATAAGACATAAAATGTTTACATTTCAAAGAAAGCGATATCTGTAGTGTTAAGCCATGTTGGTAAAGCAAGGAAAGGCATGACCAGCAATCAGCCACATACAAAACATGTGAAAGAGCTTGTCACTAGAAATAATAGAATAACCCAATAGTCCATTGTATCCAAAACAGAAACTTCTCTTGGAATTGTAACCCAAACTGTTCACATGGATCTAGGTCTACAAATGTGACACTAGTGCCATATTCATAACAATATAGCTGATCGAAGACAGATGTTAAAACTGTATGAGCAGTATCTGGCATGCATAAAAGGGAAGTATGTCATCAAATTGGACAAAACGTGTCTACTTAAATGCTTGCAAAAGTCTTGACAGTGTATTATCTTCTTGCAATGATACAACACTTCAAAATTGGTTAAGAGCATGTTTTGGAAGTTTTACCAAGGAATTTATAGTGATTGCAGGTTACAACTATAATGACAAGTTAAACACCTGTGACTGGAGAGTTGACAAAATACCAAGGTGGTCTTTACGCATTATCAGGACAGCATGTTAACAGCATTACACCAAGAAAAAATATGAAACTTTACAAAGCATGGGATGTTAGTTAATAACTCTAGACACTTATTTCATCAGTGTAAATTTAAACTACCGAACTATGGCTTCTTGCTGAGATTGTGATGAATATCAACTTTAAAGTTAAACTATATTTTAAGTAGCTGTAATTTAATTGTTTGTTTGTTTAATTATGCAAAAGCTAGACAAGTGCTATCTGTGCTCTGCCCACCACGGGTATCGAAACCTAGTTTCTAGTGTTGTAAGTCCGTAGCCATACCACTGTGCCACTGGGGGGCAGTTTAATTTAATATTGCAGACGTTTTAAAAATGTTGATATTTATTTAGACTTCTCATTTATAACAGTTTTAAAATAGCTCAGAGTTTGTTTTGTTTAAGTTATCATTAATAGAGCACATGATAAAAAATTTAATTACAGATAAAAGTATGAATATAGTCATGGTGTTGGCGTAATAATATGAATAAAACAGATTCATTAATAAGTAATTATTTTCTATTTCGTGTTCTTTCGCACCTTAAATTTACATTTACAAACATCTGGCATTTTCATCAACAGTGAAGTATTTTGAAAAAAAATAATTACCTGAAGATATATAATTTAGTCGGAAATTAGTACTATGAGAATTACCGTGTAATTTTGACGGGTTTACGATTACCGCAATACATCTAGACCAAACGATGTTTGGATGAAATATGCATGTAAGAAATCTCGTTTCCAGGACACATTGAAGTGAATTAGATAATTATTCACAAGATTTCACTGCAAATCAAAGATTTGTGTACTAGCGAATTACCCATGAATATTGTTTCGAAAGACTAGTTTTCAAGTAAATTAGTGTATCGCTTCCTAAAATACCTTTAATTTCAATCCCATGTTGGGATCAAATTTGGATTATGCAATTTTTTTAGGTAAATTAGTTCAATCAAACTCGAGATCCTAAAACTTTGACATCACATTTTCAGGGCTTCATCATTAGACTTATGACGTTTTTTGGTTTTCTTGTCGTTTCATTTATATTCTGAAAGGCCACGAGTTTAATACATGCAAATTTTCAAGACGGTTTATAAGAACAAAGCAGCTACATATATATAAGTGAGAATTGCTATATAGGTACAAAACAGCTTCCAGCTTAATCAAATTCGCTACATTTTCTAAATACTGCTTTACCTTTGCAATTGTTCGACTCTCGCAAATCCTTGATTGCTCCTCATTCCAAGCTGCATAGCTACAAAGTTTACACTAATGACAGCAATGTTACTCGTATTTGATACATATCGTGCAATGCTAGCTAAATAGTCAATTTTGAAACTTTTCATACACAATTTATTAGAACAATTAGACAGCCATCTAGTGGTAGAGCCTACATCTTCCACGCACGCAGGACATAGACTTTTGTAATAAATAATTTTGATTCTTAGGTAACATATTTTTGATATGAAAAACAAACAAACTTATTTCACTTAAACACGCATCTAATTTCTACCTGTAGACAGACATACAGATGTTCATGATTTGTAACTTGTAAAGTGCCTGTACGGACAACTATAAACTTATAGAATGTGAAATTATTGTAGTATCATTGTAATTATACATCCACAAAACCTAATTTTAAATGTTTTCGAACTTCTTTGTGACTTCTTTGTTCAATACTGTATATATATATATAT
>NW_013671470.1:0-1972 GCF_000517525.1 Limulus polyphemus | reverse complement strand
AGCCGTCTCCAACCATTTTAGTCTCAAAGTGGGTTCCTCGTCATCGAATCTCTTCTAAGTCTTGAAACAGTACCCGGTCATGTGACCCCTTTGTTCCATACTATATATATATGTGTGTGTGTGTGTGTGTGTCAGTCGGTGTAAACTACTCGTACCTGAAGATGACAAAACCTTGTCGAAACGTTGTGCATTTGCTGTTTTGTTGCAAGAATAATGTTACAAGAGACAGTTAAACTAAACGAAAGGTAAGTAAAATATAAACATAGACAAAAATGAAAACAACACACTTCACAATATACATATATATTGATAAAGAGGATTGAGCAGCTGCCCTAAGTCTATTTACTGTTGACAAGGCCGAAATTCTTAACTTGGAGTGTGTGTTTATCTTTGTTTCAGAATTTCCAGCTATAGCTACACGGCTATATTCCTGTTATACTAGAGAGTGGGCAGCTAGTCAACTGATCGAATGTTAGGGTTTGACCGTCAGTCTTTTCGTCAATCCACATCCCCAACGTGAGGATTACATTTTCGATGCAGCGAATCACGAACCTTAAATCACATCGGGGCAGTTAATTACCAAATGTTTGTCTACTATTTTAATATTCAACATGTATTGATTTTATGTATCAATTAAATGTATTAAGTCCACACTCTTATGAAAAGTTGAGAATTGAAAAGTTATGCAAACTGATTATTAACGGAAAGTAACAAAAATCAATCATGATTTGTAGACTGATTCTTATTTTGATACTGTCAATTTGGTTGTCTATTGTTATATTGGAAGTAAAATCGCAAAATATTATTACTAACATATCGTCAACTTTGGATGGAACAGTTGTGATTTTGATCAAAATAATTCATAACACACAGCCCCCCCCCCCAGTGGCACAGCGGTATGTCTGCGGACTTACAACGTTAGAATCAGGGTTTCGATAACCGTGGTGGGCAGAGCACAGATAGCCCATTGTGTAGTTTTGTGCTTAATTACAAAACAAACAGACATAACACACGATTCTAAAATATATCAAAATGATTATACATTATTACACCAAATACTGTAAGAGAAAGGAAGAAATAAAGCCTCACAGATTTTGGAATTCTCTTGAGGTACTAGGGGTTCAGGAAGTTGTTAAATTTAAAGTAACCTTATTTTTTTCTTAGAGCATATATAATATACCACCCATCAATGCTTAAAAATAAAATTAAAAATATCTTTTCTATTTTCAAAGAACTACATTTTCCACAACGTTTAATTATAATTTCCCATCTCAAAGCAAGAAAAAACTTGTTCCATGGAGATAAAGAAAGATCAACCAATGATAATGTGAAACCACTTTATATTGGCTACAACACTAACATTGAACCCTTAAGTTAAGGAAGAATAACTTTAGAATCATATACAAATATCCGAAAACCATTAAAAACAACCTAAATTCAAGCAAAAAACATCTGAATATAAAAAAGGGGGTGTTTATATTACACCATATCAATCCTGTGAGAAAGGTTACGTAGATGAAACCCAAAGAAGTGTTGACACGAGAGTTTCTGAACATAAAAAAATAAAACGATGCCATTTTTTTCATATGAGAGATTATGTCCATCAAATTCAATGGAAATCAACCAGAATTTTATACAAAACAGATAACTACATAAACAGAATAATCGTCGAAAGCTGCTTAATCAAAAGCCTGCTTAATTTCAACACCTCCCAAGGTCACTTAACAACTCCCTGACCTACTGACACAACAGAAAACTAAAAGTAAAGAGTTAATAACTGTAAACAGGTTTTATATTACACTGTAGTTTACTTAACATAACGACGTGGTATAAGACCTGAGTTTGTTTCTAACCTTTTTTAAAGAGTTCCAAATAACTGAAAATAAAATTGACTTTAAACATCTTTATGATATGAGATGTATAGTAATATCCTTTTAAACTTTTCTAAATTCAATTAGGGATAACAAATGCA
>NW_013671469.1:65197-66435 GCF_000517525.1 Limulus polyphemus | reverse complement strand
TTTCACAGCTGTACAGAAGGAAGGACAAAACAAAAATCTGTCTTCCATGTGTAGTCCATGTTTCACAGCTGTACAGAAGGAAGGACAAAACAAAAATCTGTCTTCCATGTATAGTCCACGTTTCACAGCTGTACAGAAGGAAGGACAAAACAAAAATCTGTCTTCCATGTGCAGTCCATGTTTCACAGATGTACAGAAGGAAGGACACAACGAAAACCTGTCTTCCATGTGCAGTCCATGTTTCACAGATGTACAGAAGGGAGGACACAACGAAAACCTGTCTACCATGTGTAGTCCATGTTTCACAGCTGTACAGAATTGAGGACAGAACAAAAACCTGTCTTCCATGTGTAGTCCATGTTTCACAGCTGTACAGAAGGAAGAACAGAACAACAGCCTGTCTTCCCTTTGTAGTCCATGTTTCACAAGCGTGCAGGATGTTTCGTTTGTTTATATGTTTATTTTAGAGCAAAGCCACACTGGGATATCTGCTGTGTCCACCGCGGGGAATGGAACCACGGATTATAGCATTGTAAGTGCGTAAACTTAACGCTGTCTTAGCGGGGGACGTAAAGGAGGGGGAACAAAACCACAGCTTTGTATACCGTAGAATAACGGTATTACTTCATCTCACTAGACTCGCTTTAATCTAGCTTTATAAATAAAACATCACCAGTATTTATATTAAAGCTATTAGGTCATTTTATATCAGGTATTATCCTAAAACTTAGCTTTTCCAGGATCAGTATGTGAAACACCATAATGGTTCTATATTTGTTATAAAAAAACAAAATACTTGCACCCCAACATGGTAGTCAAGAAATAGATATGAAATAATGTTTATTACCTGCTTCTTATTTCAAACCGTAGTGGACAAACTGAAAAGAAAAAAAAACACATCTGTAATTAACTTATTTTTTTATATATATAACAATTGTAGGCCCATTGGTTTCCCAGTAGCTCGTCGTTTTAACATTATAATGGTGTTGTTCACTTCCGTTTACAGTACCTTTACCTTCTGTTGGTATTTGATGATAAATTATTGTGTTAGTCTTGATTTTGACGCTTACTACATAACGAACATTCTAAACCAAGAGTAATGAACATTTGAAAACCCTTAATGTCATATTCAACCACCATCAGAAACTCGCGACAGTGTCAATCGAGAAGTGTCATCATGGTTCATAAGGAGAAGTGTCATCATGGTTCATAAGGAGAAGTGTCATCATGGTTCATAA
>NW_013671469.1:60115-64236 GCF_000517525.1 Limulus polyphemus | reverse complement strand
GATTGTCACCAGATTTCAGATGTTGTTGTTTACACACCTATCATGGACATTATGTTATACAAGATTGTCACCAGATTTCAGATGTTGTTGTTTACACACCTATCATGGACATTATGTTATACAAGATTGTCACCAGATTTCAGGTGTTGTTGTTTACACACCTATCATGGACATCTAGTTATACAAGATTGTCACCAGATTTCAGGTGTTGTTGTTTACACACCTATCATGGGCATTATGTTATACAAGATTGTCACCAGATTTCAGGTGTTGTTGTTTACACACCTATCATGGACATCTAGTTATACAAGATTGTCACCAGATTTCAGATGTTGTTGTTTACACACCTATCATGGACATTATGTTATACAAGATTGTCACCAGATTTCAGGTGTTGTTGTTTACACACCTATCATGGACATCTAGTTATACAAAATTGTCACCAGATTTCAGGTGTTGTTGTGGTAATTACAACAGAAATATGATGTAATTTGTAATACATAACTAAACAATTTAAATAAAAAAAATAGAAGAAGAAAAAATGAAAAATATATAACACATATGAAATAATTAAATCAAAATAGATTTAAGTCACGTGAAGAATATGTATTATTTAGGGCCTTAGAGGCGTTACAATGTGACGGTCAATCCCACTATTCTTTGGTGAAAGAGTAGCCAAAGAATTGTTAGTGGGTGATGTTTATTAAGAGACAACAATAAGTTTATTACCTGGCATATATTAAGAGACAACAATAAGTTTATTACCTGGCATATATTAAGAGACAACAATAAGTTTATTGGCTGGCATATATTAAGAGACAACAATGAATTTATTAGCTGGAATATATTAAGAGACAACAATGAATTTATTAGCTGGAATATGTTAAGAGACAACAAAAAATTTATTAGCTGGCAAATAGTAAGAAACAACAATAAATTTATTAGCTGGCAAATATTAAGAAACAGCAATGAGTTTATTAGCTAGCATATATTAAGAGACAACAATAAGTTTATTAGCTGCCATATATTAAGAGACTACAATACATTTATTAGCTGGCATAGATTAAGAGACAACAATAAATCTATTAGTTGGCATATCTTAATAGACCACAATAAATTTATTAGCTGGCATATATTAAGAGACAACAATAAGTTTATTAGCTGGCATATATTAAGAGACAACAATAAATTTATTAGGTGGCATATATTAATAGACCACAATAAATTTATTACCTGACATATATTAAGAGACAACAATTGATTTATTAGCTGGCATATATTAAGAGACAACAATGAATTTATTAGCTGGAATATATTAAGAGACAACAATGAATTTATTAGCTGGAATATATTAAGAGACAACAATGAATTTATTAGCTGGCATATATTAAGAGACAACAATGAATTTATTAGCTGGAATATATTAAGAGACAACAATGAATTTATTAGCTGGCATATATTAAGAGACAACAATTGATTTATTAACTGGCATATATTAAGAGACAACAATAAATTTATTAGCTGGCATATGTGAATTACGTAACGTTTGTTGCATGTCACAGTTGGATAGTTCCACTAATTACTTCAGACGTGAATTACTACAGAAATACGATATTTATTTTATTTTAAATTCTGATCTATATAGATAGCTTGCTTTGATAAGAAGTCAACGTTTATGATGGAGTTCAAAACCAAAACTCAATATTGGGTGTGAACAGTAATGGTGATGAAGACCCACACCCAATACTGACCATGGTCGTTAATGGTATTGAAGATTGTTACGTATTATAATTTCAAATGGTCCGAAACCGAGCTAAATTTAGTAGTTAAATTGTACTTTAGATTTAGTAGTTAAATTAAAGCTGATATATAGTCAGGTTTTGATATTTGCCAACAAGATTGATACACACACAGTTTTCTTTTTTAACACAAATACGTTTCAATATACACACAGTAATTCAATTTACAATAATAGTTCTTACATACAATGATTTATAAACAAAAGCTTTACAAAGTTACAAACAATATAAAGTCTTCTTTCTAGTCTGGTACTTCCTTGATGTCTTATCGAGAGGGTTCACGATGAACGAATTAATTACGAGTTGATGTAGGTACGATTAGCTTAACGGGAAGCTAGCTAGCTTTGTCCTTCACTGATCACACGCCAATTTTTCCACTGATAACGTTAGGTAAAGTTTTCGTAAAAGTACTAATTTCCGATGAGAATCCACTGAAGTTAAATAATTTGTAAAGTTCGAACTTTGTAAATGTTCCTGGTCAAATATTTGAAGTTTTACGATTGGTAAGCGTTATAACAATCACAGTTACAGCTTCCAAAGTTTATAGCACACTGATTATAGCAAACTAATAATAGATACTCTCCTCTGGCGCATCGCGTTGGTTATATTTGTAGGCGTGTGGAGGTTTTCTAGAAAATTCAGATTACGTAACAACACAAATTTAAGCATTTACATACATACATATGTTGTTGATTCTTACTCTCGAGAAACTTCTACAACTTTGGAGAATAGGTGGGAGTTTCACAATACATATTTAATAGTATAAATTATATATATTTCTGAATATAAATTTGATATAAGCAAACGTTGATATTAAAATAAATATATAATAACAAATTCGTTAGAAGATTCACACCAATCTTAGGTGTGAAATGTGTAGTAATAAAAAATCCATCGACTGTACTGCCTGTTTGGATGTGAACAGTGTGGTAAGTAAATATACATACACAGTACTGACAACACTGTTCACATCCAAAGGGTCACTACTGTATATGGATCTTGTAAGAAGAATATTACCAACAAGTCGGCCTCAAGGAGACCAGTAGTGGTTGGTGTTGAGCGACGCCCACCAACCCCCATCATGAAAGTCCCAACAGCTAGATGTAAAATGCCAAGCACACACAGTGAAGTGTCACCTGAAAAAGCCACTGTCGAAGAAGAAACTCTACTCAGCTTTGAGAATGGAAACAGTGAAGCTCTTGATGAAGTTACTACCACTGATGTGACTGTTACCGATGATAGGACATTTACTGATGAAGCAGATGAACCCAACATGACGCAGAAGCCAACGAGACGGAGACCAGTACGGAAGAAGATACGTCCCGTAAAATTAAGAGACTTTGTTGAATTGTAATTTTGTGATTGTAATTCTGTACATTTAATTAAGTTATTGTTAATTGTTATTGGTTTATTGTAAGTAGCTATTGTTCGGGACGAACAATACTAAGGAGGGAGCACTGTTGCGTCAGCGAGGTCACGTGACTAGTGTCACGCGACTTCTCGCGAACCTCCGGGAATAGTCGGGAGATTACTAGATATAGGGTAGGCTGGTATATATATAAGAGGGTGACAACGTGACGGAATAATGTATGTGTGTAGGTAGTTAGTAATTGATTTGCAGTCAGAGAGTATTATTGAAGTTGAGCACGTTCGTTGTTATAGCGTTTGTTTTAGCGCGATTGTTGAAATAAGTGCATCGGTAAAGTTATATTCAGAAAGAATAAACCAGTTTTATTAAGTAAGGACTTGTGTCGCTAAAGTTTCGTCGTAACGAAGTTACAGAAAATCAATTAACAAACGGAGGAGACGTAACAAATTGGTGTCAGAGAGTGGGACAGAAAATTAAAAAAAATGGAAACGAGAAGCGGCAAATCAAACTACAGCTTAGCAGATTTGATGGCAGCAATACAAGAACAGCAAAAGAAACAAGAAGAACGAGAAGAAAAATTATAACAGTTGTTAAAGGAAAAAGAAAAGAAACAAGAAGAACGAGAGAATAAACAAGAAAAGAAACAAGAAGAGAGAGACAACAGCAGTTGCAAGAAAACCTGCAACAGTGGCAGCTCGAACAACAAAATAAACAAGAAGAGAGATTACAGCAGCTGTTTGAGGAAAAAGAAAAGAAGCAAGAAGAACGAGAAGAGAAGTTACAGCAGTGGTTGGAGGAAAAAGAAAAGAAACAAGAAGAAAAATTACAGCAGTGGTTGGAGGAAAAGGAACAAGAAGAACGAGAAAATAAACAAGAAAAGAAACAAGAAGAAAAATTACAGCAGTGGTTGGAGGAAAAGGAACAAGAAGAACGAGAAAATAAACAAGAAAAGA
>NW_013671469.1:55882-59133 GCF_000517525.1 Limulus polyphemus | reverse complement strand
AGCCCCAGACAATGGCAAGCCCCTCACAGAGCCCACAGCTAAACCCTAATGCAGACATATTCAGTCCCATTAGAAGTCACATCCCAGATATGAATGTCAGTAATAGGAGTGGTCCAGTGCGAAGGAAGCCACAGGAATTCGATGGGAAGGCACCGTGGGAAGCATATAGAGCACAATTTGAGCTACTGGCAGAGATGAATGGATGGACAGAGGAACAGAAAGCTGTATATCTGGCAACGAGCTTGAAGGGACAACCACTGCAAATACTTGGACAGTTGACAGCAGCCGACAGACACAACTATAGAGCTCTGGTAGAGGCTCTGGAACTCAGGTACAGAACCCAAAACCAGTCAGAAGTCTACAGGGCCAGGTTCAGGACGAGAGTCCGTACTAAAGGGGAGAGCCTGCAAGAGCTGGCACAGGACTTGGAAAGCATGGCACACAAGGCCTACCCAACTGCACAACCCGATCTCCTCAAGTTGTTGCTGAGGGATCAGTTCATAGATGCCTTGGACAGTCCACAACTTAAGATACAAGTGAAGCAAGCACACCCCTCTACCATGCAGGATGCAATGGCCAGAGCTCTCGAATTTGAATCCTACGTTAAGTCCAGCACAGAGGTACCAAGGTTGGTACAGTCATCTGGATTCAAGGCCAGAAAAGGTCAGCTTTCAGAGAGGTTTGAGGGACTTTGCTGGCACTGTAACAAACCTGCGCACAAGAAAGCTCAATGCTGGAAACTTCAACACAAGGAAGATGATACAGCAGGAAAGGCTGCTACCCAGAAAGGTTGTTGGAACTGTGGAGAGCAAAGACATATAAGAAGCCAGTGTAAGAAGAATATTACCAACAAGTCGGCCTCAAGGAGACCAGTAGTGGTTGGTGTTGAGCGACGCCCACCAACCCCCATCATGAAAGTTCCAACAGCTAGGTGTAAAATGCCAAGCACACACAGTGAAGTGTCACCTGAAAAAGCCACTGTCGAAGAAGAAACTCTACTCAGCTTTGAGAATGGAAACAGTGAAGCTCTTGATGAAGTTACTACCACTGATGTGACTGTTACCGATGATAGGACATTTAGTGATGAAGCAGATGAACCCCACATGAAGCAGAAGCCAACGAGACGGAGACCAGTACGGAAGAAGATACGTCCCGTAAAATTAAGAGACTTTGGTGAATTTGGTTTTGTGTTGTAAATTCTGTACATTTAATTAAGTTATTGTTAATTATCTATTGGTTTAATTCAAGTGGCTATTGTTCGGAACGAACAATACTAAGGAAGGGGCAGTGTTACGACAGTAGAATTCACGTGACGCTGATAACACGTAATGAGTATTTAAAAGGTTCGGGGAACATCATGAATAATCCAGTATTTGCTAGATGCCCTCTATTCCTGTATATAAGCGCGCCAGATAAAGGGGAGACAAGTTAATCGGAACTTGAATTGCAGACAGGCAGAGATAGAGACGGACAATTGAATCAAGCGCGGTAGTGACCGTAAGTAAAGTGTGTGAATCGTTGTGAATTATAGCGTGTGTTTAAATTAAAATGACTGTGGAAATTAAGTGTATTGCAAAGTTGTATCGAGAAAGAATAAACTAGTTTTATTTAAAAAAAGACTTGTATCCCTGAAGTTTTTCGGAAAGAATTTCTACGGGAAATTAACAGACGAACACAGACGTAACAATAGCTTCAGTAGAAACTAAGACTATTATTATTATTGAGAGATAATTCCAAGCTCTGTAACTAGGAGACAATACCTCAGACACTTTAGTTATTACTGAGAAAATGTTTCTGATTTCACTGCTACAGATGAGCTCTTACAACAACTTACATCCCTTTACAACATACATATATTGTAACAACCGGTACATCCCTTTACAACATACATATATTGTAACAGCTGGTACATCCCTTTACAACATACATATATTGTAACAGCCGGTACATCCCTTTACAACATACACATATTGTAACCACCGGTACATCCCTTTACAACATACATATATTGTAACAGCCGGTACATCCCTTTACAACATCCATATATTGTAACAACCGATACATCCCTGTACAACATACATATATTGTAACAGCCGGTACATCCCTTTACAACATACACATATTGTAACCACCGGAACATCCCTTTACAACATACATATATTGTAACAACCGGTACATCCCTTTACAAACTACAACAATCTATGTATTAGTAATGAGCCGGGTAAATATCGATGCTCCAATTCTTACCTACTGACACAGTGAGGCTAATAAATAACTAACACGTCATGCGATCACGTGACTACAGCAATATATCCCATAAGAGGAGTGACATCGTCTCGTATCTCATCCTCCCGTTATTTTGCGAGATAATAAATAGACAAAATGTTTGTATAGAAATGTCACGGAATGAACTGGTAATTAATCAAGCACAATCTCTGGTGGCAGCCACGTGACAGATGCTGGAGTGAGTAATACATAGATTCCCAGGTGAGAATTCACCAGTGCAGAATAAAGTACGTTTCTAGTAACATTAGCGTAAAGTACAACAACAACAGATTCCAGCTTCATCAGCTACTGAATGAGGTTAGGATCCACAACGTAACACGTCAAAAAGCAACAGACAAATGACGGTTTTAAAAGTTAACATCAGAACAGGAAGTAAATCTGGTAGAGTTGTATTAATATAATAAATAGATGTGGGATCTAAACGTTGATTTCAATAAACTCCAACTAGCATTAACGGGAATGAAAAACAGCATCACGTATTACCAGGTTTAAATCAAAATAACAATACATTTTAGAAAATAATGGAAGGTAAAACATTTATCAGAAACAATTACTCACGACAACAGAAACCATTTTTATAATGATGATAGTGTGAAGAGTAAATATGAAGTAATTACTGAAAACAAAACATTTTTAACGCGTAAATTTAACAACTACGTTATTCAGACAATACAAAGAATAATAAGTGAAATGTATAGTGGTATTATTTAATAAGAGAGATTTATATAATTAGTCAAATGTGTAGTGGAATAACTTAATAATAGATATGTATAGTGGAATAATTTAATAATAGATATGCATAGTGGAATAATTTAATAAGAGAAATGCATTATACATCTCACTTATTATCCAACGTTGGATAATTTAATAAGTGAGATGTATAGTTGGATAATTTAATAAGTGAGATGTATAGTTGGATAATTTCAATAAGTGGATGTATAGTTAGATAATTTAATAAGTGAGAT
>NW_013671469.1:52410-54865 GCF_000517525.1 Limulus polyphemus | reverse complement strand
TTAATTAGTGACATGTATAGTTGGATAATTTAATAAGTGAGATGTATAGTTGGATAATTCAATAAGTGTGATGTATAGTTAGATAATTTAATAAGTGAGATGTATAGTTGGATAATTTAATGAGTGACATGTATAGTTAGTTAATCTAATGACAGAGATTAATTATTGGATAATTTAATAAGAGAGATGTATAGTTGGATAATTTAATAAGTGAGATGTATAGTTGGATAATTTAATGAGTGTGATGTATAGTTGGATAATTTAATAAGTGACATGTATAGTTGGATAATTTAATAAGTGAGATGTATAGTTGGATAATTTAATGAGTGACATGTATAGTTAGATAATCTAATGACAGAGATTAATTATTGGATAATTTAATGACGGAGATTAATTATTGGATAATTTAATGACGGAGATTAATTATTGGATAATTTAATAAGTGAGATGTATAGTTGGATAATTCAATAAGTGAGATGTATAGTTGGATAATTCAATAAGTGGTTGTTTGTTTGTTTGTAATTAAGCACAAAGCTACACAATGGGTTATCTGTGTTCTCCCCACCACGGTATGGAAACCCGGAATTTAATAAGTGAGGTGTATAGTTAGAAAATAAGTGAGAGGTATATTTAAATAATTTAATAACAGAAATGAATAGTTGGATAATTTAATAGTTGAGATTCGAATTGGACAATAAGCAAGATGTATATTTGGATAATTTAATAAGTGAGATGTACAATTGGATAATTTAATAACAGAGATGTATAGTTGGATCATTTAATAAGTGAGATGTATAGTTGGATACTTCTGGTAAAATGTTATGATAAGTGAATTATATAGTTATATGAATTATACAAAAAAGTGTTTATTTTTTGCTGTGCACATAACTAACTACACAATGGGTTATCTGTGATATAATGGTGTACAGAATATGAAACAGTTATTAGTGTTTAGTGTAGGACACAAAGAAACTCCCATAAATAAGAATAAAGCCCATACGAAAGAACAATGTATGTAGAAGTTGCTTATAGCAGTGTATGAAATGAAGTGAAGCTAAGTTATTGTAAAGTAAAGTAAACAGAAAGTTGTAACGAAGGCAAACTTAGCTCGTTATGCAGTAACGTTCGAATACATGTTAATAAAATGATAAGCATATGCTTTTGCACAAACTGCGCATACGTATTTTAGACCTTAAAAAGTCGAGAAAGGCCAATGCAATTGTATTTAGTGCAATGTTTATTTTTTTACACATTGGTTAAGTGTCGTTTATGTAAAATACTTAGGAAATGAAAAATAACTAACGTTTATATCGAAACCAGTCGTCATGAAAACGTCATTGTGTGATCGTGTAGCATACTCGTTGCATTAAAACGTTTCACAGTTAAGGTGATGCTGAATAAAAAGGCCAAAATGCGGTCCGGACTACTCAGACAAAGGCCTTTCTAACGATATGGGATTTGTAGCGTTTGATCGAGAAATTTGTGAGATAAGTTCCGGACAGACAACACAAGCCTATTATTCATATAGATTCTGTAATAGATTTGCGTGTATCTTTAAGGGTTTTTTAAGATATCTGGCGGTTGAACAAATAAATTCAATATTACATGTAGGACATTTAAGCCACTATATGGAGTTCTGTATTTATATCCCGATATGAATATAAGATTTTACTGTAGCAATTACAAGAACAACAACTTTTAGCCAAGATAAGGAACAGGAAGGTAGATCACGTGCTTGACGAGTGTGTTGTAGTTATGTATCACAGTATATTTTAATTTCTTGATGGAGAGTTATTATTCATTAACAAACGTAGACAGAGGGTAGGCTTAGCAAATAAAATGTTATAATGATATAAGAACTATGTTTAACTAAGTACAAATTCTGGATTCGTTATGATAATTAAGTTGAATATCTACATCATAGAAAATTAATTAAAACTTAGTTTTATAGTTAAGTTGTTTACGTAAGAAATTAAATAAAAAATGAAAACAGAAACATAACATAAAACTATTGATAACCAAGTTGTACAGTTATAATAGTTAAAACAGAAAAATAACATAAAACCGATGATAAATGAGTTGTACAGTTAAAATATTGTTACGTATCTGGTACTCCTTTGTTATCCAGCACCTTGATGCTCACAAGGGTTTGCTGAGACGCAGAATCTATGACAAAGTTGCACCTTTGGCCATCCAGCTTCCCTGTCACATAGACACTATGTGTGCTTGCCATTTTACACTTAGCTGTTGGGACTTTCACGATGGAGGTTGGTGGGCGTCCCTCAGCAACAACCACTGCTGGTTTCCTGAAGCTGACTTATTGGTGGTAATATTCCTCCTACACTGGCTCCTCAAATGTCCTTGCTCCCCACAGTTCCAACAGCCTTTCTGGGTAGCAGCCTTTACTGCTGTAATGTCTCCCCTGTGTTGAAGTTGCTAACATTGAGCTCTCTTG
>NW_013671469.1:49155-51543 GCF_000517525.1 Limulus polyphemus | reverse complement strand
GAGCATGAAACCACTGGATACACTCCAGCAAAGGTGATGTTTGATCGGGAACTTCGGTTGCTAGTGGTTCTGTTAACTGGACGCCCACCTTATGAAGAGTTGCCTGAGTTTGTGTCAATGTGTCAGAGTTTGTGAAAGTGTTATCGGAAAGGATGGATGATATTCACCATCAAGTGCGTTCAAACTTGAAAACGTCTGCTGATTCCATGAAGCTTTGTTATGATAAGAGATCTAATGAAGTCAGCTTTGTACCCGGAGACAAGGTATGGTTGTATAATCCCAGGAAGACCAAAGGGAAGTCCCCGAAGTTGTCTTCTCCATGGGAAGGCCCATATGACATAGTGGATCGTCTCTCAGACGTGACTTTCCGTATAAAATGTAGTCGGCGAGGTAAGCCAAAAGCGGTGCATGCCAACAGGCTTTGGCGTTATCATTGTCCAGGACATTTCAGTTGGGACGAAGTGGACAACAGAACAAATGTTGCTACTTAAGACGTATCACCTAAAAAAAACCACTGTTGAAGAAGAAACTCTACCCGGTTTTGAGAAGGAAAACATTGAAACCGTTAATGAAGTTACTACCACTGATGTGACTGTTAACGATAATG
This sequence comes from Limulus polyphemus, assembly GCF_000517525.1. Lineage (NCBI taxonomy): Eukaryota > Metazoa > Arthropoda > Merostomata > Xiphosura > Limulidae > Limulus > Limulus polyphemus. The sequence goes on along the minus strand of NW_013671469.1, from coordinate 50,936 downwards.
GGAAATTTCCTGATGGAAGAGATGAATCCCACGTAAAGCAGAAACCAACGAGACAGAGACCAGTACGAAAGAAGAAACGTCCTGTAAAATTAAGAGACTTTGTTGTATTTTAATTTTGTGTTTGTAAATTCTGTACATTTAATTAAGTTATTGTTAATTATCTATTGGTTTAATGTAAGTGGCTATTGTTCGGGATGAACAATACTAAGGAAGAGGCAGTGTTACGACAGCGGAAGTCACGTGACTCTGTTGGCGCTGTTAGCGTGCGTGAAATTTCTCGAATGATCATGAATGATCAGAGACGCCCGAGTGTATTCGAGACGCCCTCTTCGTTAGTATATAAGCCTGGCAGAGAAGCCAGCGAGAGGGAGATAATTAAAGAAGCGAACAGTAGTTACGGAATATAAAGTGTGTTTGTACTCGTCGAGAGCGAAGTTATCGAGATTGTGAATCGCTGTGAATTTATAGCGTGCATTATAGAAGTCGTAAAGTTTATAGTGACAAGAAACGTACTGACTGTGAAATTACTGTGTACTAAAATTTGTATCGAGAAATAATGAACTGGTTTAATCAAGAAAGGACTTGTATCGCTGAAGTTTCTCGGAAAAATTTCTACTGGAAATTAACAAACAAGCAGATACGTAACAATATCCTCTCTATGTTCTGTTAGATAAGTCTTTGGAAAACATAAGTCACGTGTTGTAAGCGTTGAAACTTCATAAGTAGGGTTAGAAAGATAAAAATTCGCAGACGTTTATTGGTCATCATGGTATATTTCAGACGTGGAATTTCCTAATAATTAAGGTAACATTGTTAAAAAAAAATCTCGTACAATGGGCGTTATGGTTTAAATCGCTTGTGTCGTCCACCGTCCAGGCTGAAAATTCCAGTTCCGTATCAGAACACGTCCTGTATTTATTGTGTCTATCTTTCCAAATGTTATGTATAAATCATAACTTATGGTTCAATTTGTGTAAATGTATTCGAAAGACTAGGTCTGAGAACATAGGTGAGTTTATCGAAATTAATGTTTACATTTCTCTCCTATGGACGATTGACCAGCATAGACCATTTCAATTTGATATCTATTGGCCCCTCATTCTGTCTCCGATATGTATATCATAGATTGTATGAATTATTGATAAAATATTATTACAAGAGATAATAGCCTACTATGGCTCATTGATAATTATGACTAAATTCTGGGTTTTATACCTTGGAGATAGCCCATTTGTCTAAAATAAACTTTCAAATTTTGTTCGTTCTTTTTGTAGTTAAACACACAGCTACACAATGGGCTATCTGTGCTCTGCCCACCACAGGTATCAAAACCCGGTTTTTAGCGTTGTATAAAATGCAGAGCCTTATCACAAATCAATAACGTAAAGTAAAACGTTATGTAAATTTCACTCACTTAAACCTGAGTTCAGTGTTGCTTGAAAATATAAATAATTGATTAGAACTGATTGCATAGAACAAAATAAAACTGTCTTCATTGGAGGTTGATTTCTTTTATTATTTTACCTAGAGACAGAAAATGGCGCCCAATAACGAAATTTGGAAGTCCAAAGCCAGTCAATCTTACGTCTGATGTTGTAACGCTGCATCCTTCTCTAGCGTACGAATATTGATACATTTAAAGAAAAACGGCAAACGACCAAATCAGAAGATTTTTACTACCATTTTATACACAATCGATAGATAAAATTAATAATGTGGAAGAAACAACTTGGATTTTCACCAGAAAACATTCAGTTCAAATGGTAAGAGTTTCGTTACTG
>NW_013671469.1:45529-48524 GCF_000517525.1 Limulus polyphemus | reverse complement strand
ATCAACTACAACCTTTAACTCATCACTACGTGTTGAACATCAACTACAACCTTTAACTCATCACTACGTGTTGAACATCAACTACAACCTTTAACTCATCACTACGTGTTGAACATCAACTACAACCTTTAACTCTTCACTACGTGTTGAACATCAACTACAACCTTTAACTCATCACTACGTGTTGAACATCAACTACAACCTTTAACTCTTCACTACGTGTTGAACACAGACAACAACTTTTAACTCTTCACTACGTGCTGAACATCAACAACAACCTTTAACTCTTCACTACGTGTTGAACATCAACTACAACCTTTAACTCTTCACTACGTGTTGAACACAGACAACAACATTTAACTCTTCACAACGTGTTAACACAGACAACAACTTTCAACTGTTCTTATCTGCAGAACTAAACTTTCAGCTGGTTTTTAAGTTTTTATTTTACTCCCTTTATTCGGTAAGCGTGTATATCCTTTTTTGTTATTTTTTCCTTTGTTTTTTATTTCTAGGGAGAAAATCCTGGATTTGAAAGTCATATCTATATATGTGACTGACAACTTAGAAGATACGTCAGAAGTGATAGATATGTCTGAACAGATATTCTGGAGTTAAGTTTCTGGATTTATTAGTTCAGTAAAGCTTCCTAAGAATACGCTTATATTAAATCAGTTAACCTTTGTGCTGAGCTCAGATACTGAAAGCTCTCTCATCTGTTTAGTGTTAATTAACTCTGATATCATGCGGTTCAGAACTACTGCTGGATGATATTCAATTTGTCAGTGTTAAGTCTGAGAATCTTCCTGATGAGTAAAGATCCTGAAGAATTTCCTGATGTTAAATCTGAGAATCTTCCTGATAAATACATATTTTAAGGTTATTCTGGTTTAAAGTCTGTCAGTATCCTAGTAGAACGTCCGGTCAATTTATTAGCTTCATTAGTTATTTGTTCAGTTTATGATAAATAAGATGTGTGCATCAGGAAATGAACAGTTCTTTATTTTTCAATTGCTGTTCTACCTGTTCTGTGTTTCTATTGGGATTGGTCAATGTCCCATAAAATGTACTTGCAAGTGGAAACACGAAAAAGGGACAACCGATTGTGAGTCCCAGGATCTGCAGAGAGTACCCCAGGGCTTGAAACCTGGTACACAGGTTCTGGAGATCGACACCAATATTTACCAAGTCGCGTATTTCATGCAGAGAGTACCCCAGGGCCTGAAACCTGGTACACAGGTTCTGCAGTTTCATTTGCAGACGTGCCCTTCGACCGTCGTCTAGTGCACAACAACAATCCCATGATATTATATTATGATATGATATTCGAAATAACTCTTTCACGCATGTTTCTCATCTTCGCAGTTTAGACCCGAGTTATCGCCAGATATCGAATATTGAGCCCGATGCCTTTGTTGGTCTTGACAGACTTGACAAATTAAAGTTAAATGGAACAGGTTAGAAACAATCCCACCATACGCCATTCAAGGTCTTCCTCCGTTAGACATCAGACCAATCCTTGGAACTGCGATTGTAGGATTCGTAGCTTGTTGGCATGGATTTCAATAAATAACGTTCCTTACGGTGTACCTCCAACCTGTACCGCTCCAATCCGACTAACCGGCAAGTTTTGGAATGTTTTACACTTGGATGACTTTGCCTGTGCTTCAAAAATAATTACGACTAATTCGGAGGTATTCTTGAATAAAGTAAAAACATGCTACCATTTCTTTTAATGTGCGATCCTCGCCCTTGGCTACAATATATTGGGACTGAAAACAACATTGTCCTCCTATCCAAATCTTTATGTTCAGTATAAAACCTTGAACAACGTCTAAACCAGTATTCTCACCATCACGTCTCTTCCTCAGACACACTTGAAAGTTGTCACTTGTGTTGCTGTAAATTATGCTGGAATCTCTCGAAAGAACTTTACATTTGTTCCCGATTTGGTCCACTCATCAGGTTCTTGGAGCGATCATTGGAATCTTCTTGCTGATGGCGATTCTTCTTGTGTCATTCTTTATAGTTATTATTCGAAAGAGGTCTGTGACAACTTCAACTAGCCACAAATTGTCCACTGCCATCTTTCAGAAGGTCTTTGTTCCTAGGGATCAAGAATATGTCGTGAAGAACGAACATGAAGTCGAGAAGCGACAAGAGAGCGGAATTAGAAAAAACACCAGACCTTGTCAGCTGAGGCAAGTGAAACAGCTCCGTCTTTACCGGTTCAAAACATTCAACTTCACAATACAAAGTAACATGTTCGTACTGTGATACAAAAGACTGTTCCAGTGTTCGCTATCCCCAGTACTCCTGGAGACGTAGCTAACATCTACTACCCACATTGCTACGGTCCAGAAAGGTTTAGAATACCGAGAGATGATAGTACTCTTTTTATCAAGAGAAGGATTGAACTGGAAGAGAAGTCAGCTAAGTATATTCGACTGTACTGGACAGCTACATCTACCAACAGGCACCCGTTTTTCTCCTGATGAGGGATATGCCGAAGGTACTTCTGAAACCATCGAAGTGTGAACAGTTTGGTTATAATATAGAGAAAATACAAGTTACGTGAATCTCGAACGATTACTATTTTTTGTGTGTTTAACTTCAAGTTAAAGATCTGATTTTGTGGTCTTTAAATCGGTGTGATTAATTTCGTCTTACTGTAAATATAAAGTATAATATCTGTTTCTCCTGATATTTAAACTATCGTATAAGGTTTTAATTTATGTGTGTTATTAAATGTATCTGTTTTTCCTGATATTTAAACTACCGTATAAGGTTTTCATTTATGTGTGTTATTAAATGTATCTTTTTCTCCTGATATTTAAACTATCGTATAAGTTTTAACTTGATGTGTGTTATTAAATGTATCTTTTTCTCCTGATATTTAAACTATCGTATAAGTTTTAACTTGATGTGTGTTATTAAATGTATCTTTTTCTCCTGATATTTAAAGCAGATTGGACAATATTATCTTATATTCGGT
>NW_013671469.1:40532-44654 GCF_000517525.1 Limulus polyphemus | reverse complement strand
CACAAACAAAATAATAACGGATGAAACTTACCCTTGTTACACAAACAAAATAATAACGGATGAAACTTACCCTTGTTACACAAACAAAATAATAACCGATGAAACTTACTCTTGTTACACAAACAAGACATCGTAACTCTTAACAATTAATATCATCGAAACATCAGTGATACACATAATGCGAGGATAACTTTCTTCTACAGTGAGGGTGATATCCTCCTACAATAAGGTGATATCCTCCTACAATAAGGGTGATATCCTCCTACAATAAGGGTGATATCCTCCTACAATGAGGGTGATATCCTCCTACAATGAGGGTGATATCCTCCTACAACGAGGCTGATATCCTCCTACAATGAGGGTGATATCCTCCTACAATGAGGGTGATATCCTCCTACAATGAAGGTGATATATGCTCCTACAATGAGGGTGATATCCTCCTACAATGAAGGTGATATCCTCCTACAATAAGGGTGATATCCTCCTACAACGAGGGTGACTTCCAATCAACCACCTGCTATTCGCATCAATACGACATTTTGTGTCTTTTCTCACATCACCAAATCTGGTACAACAGTAGAACTGTAGAATTAATGTCAGTAAACACGTTGCTGAATATTCTTAAGTCATTGTTTACAAGTATTTACTTTCTACTATCTTTTCTCCACGTCCTGACAACATGCCTTGGTTTGTGACTGAACAGTTAATCCTTTTATCGTGTCTCATCTCACAATACCGTGGATGGTATTTTTTCTTGTTTATCCCCAACAACTGAAGAGCTTTTAATTAAGATGTACACCTATTTTACTTTAGTCTAATTCTCATTACTTGAGATGTAAACCTACTTTACTTTAGTCTACTTCTCATTACTTAAGATGTACAGCTACTTTATTTTAGTCTGATTTTCAGATCCACTAAGGAGTCTAAGATTCCCCCGTTTTATGCGGATCAACTGGATAACATAATTTTTTTCAAATGCTAAGGTGGTTTACTTCCTCCTCCTAAATTGGACTTTTAAACTTTGCTTTAGAAATTGTCTTCTGATGCAATACCCCAAACTTGGTTGATAAAACGGTCACCAATATATTTTACTTGTTAAGTTAATAGGAAGATTGTTTAACGTTCTTAAAGTTGCTATCTTTAAATACGAAGCAAGTTAAATACTTTTCTGTTTCATCTATTCACTGTAGAAACTATTTCAAAATGTGTCTAACGGAACCTTTCCATCATAGTGTGTTGGTTTTCGGATAGCGCCTGGTGGTTGAACAAGAGAGACTACAGCAGTGGTTGGAGGAGAAAAAAATAAATAAGAAGAGAGGCTACAGCAGTGATTGGAGGAGAAAGAAAAGAAACAACAAGAGAGACTACAGCAGTGGTTGGAAGTGAAAGAAAATGAACAAGAAAAGAGACTACAGCGGTGGTTGGAGGAGAAAGAAAATAACAACAAGAGAGACTACAGCAGTGGTTGGAGGAGAAAGAAAAGAAACAACAAGAGAGACTACAGCGGTGGTTGGAGGAGAAAGAAAATAATCAAGAAGAGAGACTACAGCAGTGGTTTTAGGAGAAAGAAAGGAAACAAGAAGAGAGACTACAGCGGTGGTTGGAGGAGAAAGAAAAGAAACATGAAAAGAGACTACAGCAGTGCTTGGAGGAGAAAGAAAATGAACAAGAAGAGCGACTACAGCAGTGCTTGGAGGACAAAAAATAAACAATAATTTGTGAGAAACAGTTGAGAGAAAGTCAGCATACACAAATGGAAAAGATTAGTAAATTTCATAGTGAATTAAATATATTAAAGGACGATTTACTGTATTTTAAACAGGGAAGATATATCAACTATGGACCTAATCAGCCCCAGACAACAGGAAGCCCCTTCCAGACCCCGCAGCTAAACCCTAATGCAGACATCTTCAGTCTTTCCAGAAGTCACTTTCCAGACATGAGTGTCGGCAATAGGGATGATCTAGTACGAAGGAAGCCACAGGAATTCCATGGGAAGCATATAGAGCACAATTTGAGCTACTGGCAGAAATGAATGGATGGACAGAGGAGCCGAAAGCAGTATACCTGGTAACGAGCTTGAAAGAACAACCACTGGAAATACTTGGACAGTTGTCAGCAAACGACAGACACAACTATAGAGCACTGGTAGCTGCTCTAGAAGTCCGGTATGGAACTCAAAATCAGTCCAAAGACTACAGGGCTAGGTTTAGGACTAGAGTCCTTGCTAAAGGGGCGAGCCTGCAAGAGCTGGCACAGGATTTGGAAAGTATGGCACACAAGGCCCACCCACCTGCACCAGCCGATGTCCTCAAGTTGTTGCTGATGGATCAATTTGTAGACGCTTTGAACAGTTCACAACTTAAGATACAAGTGAAGCAGGCACACCCCTCTACCATGCAGGATGCAATGGCCAGAGCTCTCGAATTTGAATCCTACATTAAGTCCAGCAAAGGAACACCAAGGTTGGTACAGTCATCAGGATTCAAGGCCAGAGAAGGTCAGCTTTCAGATAGGTTTGAGGGACTTTGCTGGCACTGTAATAAACCTGGGCACAAGAGAGCTCAGTGCCGTCAACTTTAACACAGGGAAGATGCCACGACAGGAAAGGCTGCTACCCAGAAAAGTTGTTGGAACTGTGGAGAGCAAGAACATGTGAAGAGACAGTGTAAGAAGAATACCACCAATAAGTCAGCTTCGGGAAACCAGTAGGGGTTGGTGTTGAGGAACGCCCACCAACCCCCATCTTGAAATTACCAACAGCTAGGTGTAAAATGGTAAGTACACGTCTACGTGACAGGAATGCTGGATGGCCAAAAGTGCAAGAATTTCTACCGGAAATCAACAAAAAAGCAGATACGCAACATTATTATATTGTTTAAATTTTTCCCACTAATTTTACAACTGGATGATTAGCCACCTAATGTTTGTATTGTGTGAAAATTTGTGTTACTATTTTTTTAAACTGTCATGGACAGTTCACTAGAAACTCATTCAAAGTTACGAAAACTGAGGCCTGGTGGGAAGATGCAAAATACTTTTACATAAATGATAAAGTTCGTTTATTATTCAGTGACAACAGTAAAGAGCGAAGAAATGCTGTTCTCTGTATTCAATGAGTAATTTTCGTCACACTTTCACTTGGACGATCCACAAACGACGATAGTCGAATAATGACATTAAGACTCAATTATTTAAAGGTTTTTGGTGAACAACAAAGCATGGTAGTTAAGGTACTTCTTTGAAGCCACGTGACCTAAAGGAAGGACAAGTTTTCCCTATTTAACAAACACGCACATCGTACCTCACGTGCTCTAGTGTACAATTTACCTTTGACTTTTCGGTCTGTCAGAAATCACTATAATTCTTTCCTTTGACATGAAAGCAAGTCGTACAGTGAATAACAAAGAAGAAACGTCTGTACCACACGCAATGTAAGGGATTCTGGGAAGATCGATGTATAAAGACATTTTCTTTATAATCAACTAGATTCAAGATCACAAGTTAATGTACAGAAACGGGAATGTCAAACAAAATGTCGCTCATCTATTTGATGATTTCTTGCAAGAGAGAAGAGAGCTCGTTAAAGTGAAAACAAACTAATTTAAGCTGTTTGAAGAGTTATAGATAATCTCTTAACGTAGACTATGGATGGTAGTGTTCTGCTGACTGGCTAACAAACCGTTAGTAGCTTTGTTGTAAATACACTTTATCAATAGCAATAGGATAAAGGTAAGAAGTGGAAATTAACCTAATAAATATCGTGATTTATCGGAGTAAGCAGTACCATGAAAAACAAACAAACTTGGTATCGTAATTTACCGGTGTAAGCAGTGACATAAAAAACAAACAAACTTGGTATCGTAATTTACCGGTGTAAGCAGTGACATAAAAAACAAACAAACTTGGTATCGTTATTTACCGGTGTAAGCAGTACCATGAAAAACAAACAAACTTGGTATCGTAATTTACCGGTGTAAGCAGTGACATAAAAAACAAACAAACTTGGTATCGTAATTTACCGGTGTAAGCAGTGACATAAAAAACAAACAAACTTGTATCGTAATTTACCGGTGTAAGCAGTGACATAAAAAACAAACAAACTTGGTATCGTAATTTACC
>NW_013671469.1:36687-39755 GCF_000517525.1 Limulus polyphemus | reverse complement strand
AACCATTTATATAAACCAAGCAACAGATATATATAATACAGCAAAAACCATTTATATAAACCAAGCAACAGATATATATAATACAGCAAAAACCATTTATATAAACCTTACAACATATATATAATACAGCCAAAACCATTTATATAAACCTAACAACAGATATATAATACAGCCAAAACCGTTTATATAAACCAAGCAACAGATATATATAATACAGCCAAAACCATTTATATAAACCTAACAACAAATATATATATAATACAGCCAAAACCATTTATATAAACCAAGCAACAGATATATGATACAGCCAAAACTATTTATATAAACCAAGCAACAGATACATAATACAGCAAAAACCATTTATATAAACCTAACAACAAATATATATATAATACAGCCAAAACCATTTATATAAACCAAGCAACAGATATATGATACAGCCAAAACTATTTATATAAACCAAGCAACAGATACATAATACAGCCAAAACCATTTATATAAACCAAGCAACAGATATATATAATACAGCAAAAACCATTTATATAAACTTAGTAACAAACATATTGTATAATATAATACACCTGTAGGACCTACCATCAGATACATAATATATTAAAATTCATTTATATAAACTTTCCAATGGATATATTGTACAATATTAACCACCTGTAGGACCTACCAACATATATATAATATAGTAAAAACCATTTATATAAACCCAGCAACAGATATATAATATAGAAAAACCATTTATGTAAGCCTAGCAATGGGTATATAATATAGTACAAATCATTTATGTAAACCTAGCAACAGATATATAATATAGTACAAATCATTTATGTAAACCTAGCAACAGATATATAATATAGTAAAAATCATTTATATAAACCTAGCAATAGGTATATAATCTAGTAAAAATAATTTTTATAAACTTAGCAACAGATATCTTGTATAACATAAAAAACCGTCTGTAGGATCTAGCAACAGGTAGATAATATGGTACAAATAATATATGTAAACTTAGCATCAAATATATAGTACAAATCATCTGTATAAATCTAGAAACAGATATTTTGTATAGTGTAAACCATCAGTATAAACCTAGCAACACATATACATATATATATAATGAGTATAATCCGCCTATATAAACGTAGAAACAGGGGTGTTGTATATTATAACTCTTCTGTATGAACCTAGCAACAGATATACTGTATAGTGTAAACCATCTGTATAAACCTAGCAACATATATACATATATATAATGAGTATAATCCACCTGTATAAACGTAGAAACAGGGATGTTGTATATTATAACTCTTCTGTATGAACCTAGCAACAGATATGTTGTATAGTGTAAATCATCTGTATAAATCTAGCAACAGATATGTTGTATAGTGTAAACCATCTGTATAAACCTAGCAACAATATATGTATATATATATATAATGAGTATAATCCACCTGTATAAACGTAGAAACAGGGGTGTTGTATATTATAAATCATCTGTATGAACCTAGCAACAGATAGTCTGCATAAAGACGTAGAATGTTAAACACTCTTACAAGCCCCTATTATTCTCCATCTTCGAACAGGAAGTCCTCCATGATGCAAGTGGTGCTCAGGTTATGTAATGTTTTTTCAATTCAGGAATGCGATAACCGGAGGTTGAAAGTTATTGCTACTTTCTTTCAAATGTCAGAGTTTACCACTAAGGTTAGCTAGCAGTATAGAATTAAAGGCAGTGGTCAGTCAGGCCAAAACTCAAATATTTCTGGTTGTAATTTACAAGCCTCTCGTAACAATGGCAGTGGTATAAAATCTTAAATCTCAATCAAACAAGAATGCACTTCCTTAAGCATTTGTGAATATCCAATACACGAAGCTTCTTTAGGATGCTGTTCAAAGAGCTACAATACCCTGGCCCTTTACACTGATGTTCCCCTGACAACAGCTAGCATCGTATAGATGTGAAAGTCTTCTGGCTTGTATAGTTGCTGATAGGGTATACGAATATACCATGAGTTTCTATCGTCTTGTAATATTATACTATTTATTATGAATTAATTTATTGTCCTTACCTGAACATAACACGTGGTACAGAAAGTCTTTAAGTTGGTTTTACTCTAGCTGGATTTTTCCTCTAATAATAATCTCTAGTGGATTTCGCTTGGGGTTATACAATGTTGTAATAAGAATGACTAGTCATATATTATGCTGTCCACGGTCTTCCAAAGCCTCACCAATGTTGACTAGTCATATAGTATGTTGTGAAGGGTCTTCCAAACCTCACCAATATTGACTAGTCGTATAGTATTGTTACGATAGTGGAAGTCACGTGACGCTAGTAACACGTCATAATATTCTCGAAGGTTCGTGAATGTTCGAGTGTTTGCTAGATGTGCGGTATTCTTGTATAGAAGTGCGCCAGGCAATGAATCGATATATAATTGCCGACAGGCAGAGATAGAGACGAACAATTGAGTCAAGCGCGGTAGTAAGTAAAGTGTGTGAATAGTTCGTTGTGAATTATAGCGTGTGGGAAGTTAAACTGATTGTGGAAATTAAGTGTATTGCAAAGTTGTATTGAGAAAGAATAAACTAGTTTTATTTAAGAAAAGACTTGTATCGCTAAAGTTTCACCCGAAAGAAATCATACGGAAAATTAACAAACGACCAGAGACGTAACAAATTGGTGTCAGAGAGTGAGACGAAAAAAAAATGGAAACGAGAAGTGGCAACTCAAACTACAGCTTAGCAGATTTGATGGCAGGAATACAAGAACAGCAAAAGAAACAAGAAGAGAGACTACAGCAGTTGTTGGACGAAAAAGAAAAGAAACAAGAAGAACGAGAAAATAAACAAGAAGAGAGATTACAGCAGTTTTTGGAGGAAGAGAAAAGAAGCAAGAAGAACGAGAAAATAAACAAGAAGAGAGATTACAGCAGTTGTTGGAGGAAAAGAAAAGAAGCAAGAAGAACGAGAAAATATACAAGAAGAGAGATTACAGCAGTTGTTGGAGGAAAAGAAAAGAAGCAAGAAGAGAGATTACAACAGTTGTTGGAGGA
>NW_013671469.1:28048-35713 GCF_000517525.1 Limulus polyphemus | reverse complement strand
CAAAGCGACAAGAGATAGAGAAAAGTCCTGGATGGCCTAATTAAGAAAGGGATAGTCGAGAAATCAGATAGTCCCTGGTCTGCTCCCGTCGTGTTAGTCCAGAAGAACGATGGGACCCAACGTTGCTGCGTGGACTTCAGAGCTGTTCACATTATAACCGAAAAAGTCTCATACCCACTGCCAAGAATTAATTATACTCTTGATGCCCTATGTGGAGCCAGGTGGTTTTCAACTCTGGACTTAAAGTCGGGTTTCCATCAAGTGAAAATGACTAAAGTAGATAAACCTAAGGCTGCATTTAGTTATGGCCAAGGTCTCTGGCAATACCGTGTGATGCCATTCGGGCTTATCAATGCTCCAGCAACATTTGAGAGGCTGATGGAAAGAGTACTGGAATGCCTACAATGGAGGATAGCCCTAGTGTACCTGGATGATGTCATTGTATTTGCAACAACTTTTTATGAGGAAATGTCCAGAAGTATTCAAGAGTTGGAAAGCAGCAAACCTCAAACTCCATCCCAAGAAATGCCACTTGTTCCTGAAAGAGGTGTTTTACTTAGGTCACATTGTAAGTGAACATGGTGTGCAAACTGACCCTGATAAGGTGAAAGCGGTGCATGATTGGCCAACACCAGACAATGTGGGAGAGTTAAGAAGTTTCTTGGGACTCTGTATCTATTACCGGAAGTTTGTGAAGGACTTATTGTTGCATAAAACAGCATGACTCAGTTACTTCTTGATAAAAAAACTTATCTCAGTTATTAAATTAACTCCAGAGTGAACTCGGTTTTACCTGAATATAACTTGTTGTGGACAGTTAGGAAAACATTTCAATGCTTTTATATCGTAGTGTAGAGCCTGCTGTACCTGCCGAAGGTTGTACTGCTCTATACTCTTACTCTTGTTGATTCAGTTTTACAAAAGGCTTCATTGTTAAGGAAATGACATTTTCTTACAATTAAGAGGAAGAGCTAGTTATTGTTCTTCCAGAGAGTTGTTGGGTCTAAGAGAGATCCTCTTCTACACTTAGGCCTTTCGGTGCATTACTTCTCTCTCGTTACAACCAATATCCGTGCCCTCTTTCTCCTGAGGATCAAACTCAGGTTAATAAAGATTGTTGTAGTGGTATGACAGCTGCCTGAGACTGGGCGAGGCAGTACGCATTGGACTCCTAGACTTATGCTAGCCATAGAAATGCAAACATGTCTCTAGTGAAAGCCATTCAAGAACATTGGAGAGAGACTGGATGTGCAATTAATAGATTATGGCTGCCAACCAGAGTTATCTGATCAGCAGGTGAAACAGTTGGTATAAAATGGCAAAGTGAATGAAATAATGGAGAAATTGTGAGCCTCCGTGAGTCCAGCTGCCAAAATAGCCACAGAGGAGCTTAGGGTCAAGTTATCGAGCGTACCTCATTATTAATGTTCGTACCACACTATAGCCACAGGGTTGAGGACATACTGATCAGATGATGGCTGACAAGTTTGGAAGGAGAGCGTCTAGCCACGATCACAATTGTTTTCACAGTGGTAAATGAGAAGTTTACTGGGAAATTTGTATTTATACAGTCTGGAACAGGATCTTGAAATAGAAAACCAGTAAATGTAACAGATATATGAAAGAAAAAGCAAGTATTCACACTATGTTTGTACTTACACTTATAATACAGACATTTTGCATTTAACCATGTGTACAGTCTCATTGTCTCCTTTAACATCATTTCAACTCAGTTGATAAAAGATTTAATATTACCTTGTAACTGACATCTTGACATCAACTAGGCCTATTCACTAGCTAGAATGTTGACTCAGTTATACCGAGATATACCACACTTATATATCAATTATTAACCAGTATATTCATTAGCTTGAAGGTAAAATCAGTTTTACCTAGATATACCACACTTATATATCCAATTATTAACCAGTATATTCATTAGCTTGAAGGAAAAATCAGTTTTACCTATATATACAACACTCATATATCCAATTATTAGCCAGTATATTCATTAGCTTGAAGGTAAAATCAGTTTTACCTATATATACCACACTTATATATCCAATTATTAACCAGTCTATTCATTAGCTTGAAGGTAAAATCTGTTTTACCTATATATACAACACTCATATATCCAATTATTAGCCAGTCTATTCATTAGCTTAAAGGTAAAAATCAGTTTTACCTATATATACAACACTCATATATCTAATTATTAACCAGTCTATTCATTAGCTTGAAGGTAAAATCTGTATTACCTATATATACCACACTTATATATCCAATTATTAGCCAGTCTATTCATTAGCTTGAAGGTAAAATCAGTTTTACCTATATATACAACACTCATATATCCAATTATTAGCCAGTCTATTCATTAGCTTGAAGGTAAAATCAGTTTTACCTATATATACAACACTCATATATCCAATTATTAGCCAGTCTATTCATTAGTTTGAAGGTAAAAATCAGTTTTACCACACTTAAAATCCTGTCTAAAATAAGTCAAATGCAATCAGAATAATAAATAACGTCATGCACGATGTTAAAAAGGCACTAAGGACTATCATCATAAAATATTCATCTCTGTCAGTTTGTTTTGAGTTAACAAAATTAGCAGGTGTTCACTTGATAATATGTATTTGAAAATGAAAAATATCGTAAGAGTGATGATGAAGGTGATGAATCCAGCTTTCCACAACACAAAACAACTGATAAAACCATGCAAAAATTGTTTGTCCAAGTTGGTTCTTTGATACCTGTAATTCTCGCCAGAAGTTCTTACTCAATTTATCCATTGTTCAGTAATACACCAGTAACAAATAGTGTTAAAGTATCGACCGATTGACGATATTTCAGATAACTTGGTAAATTGAAATGTGATGACCAGCATATACCAAAATATTTTCTTATTTTTTTAGCAGAGTATTAGCTATGGCCAGAGTGATTCTATGCAATGAACAACCTATAACACCTTGTCATAGTTTCCTTCATAAGGCTGTTTTTTGGGGGTGGGTTCTGCACACAGCTCAAGTGGCACGTTGTCTGTCATACATCTTACACTCATTATGTAGCCAAAAGATATACTTTTACAAGTTGGAAATGGTATGTGACACTCCCTAGTGCCCTCCAGTTCTTGCCCTATGCACAATCTAATTTATCATTTACCTTAACACCCTAAATAGCGCGTCAATACCACATTTTATGACTCGTGCCTACAGCATAGCATACCATCCAGCTGTCATAGTTTATCATAAAATTTCCAGATGTTATTTGCATTAGTGTACAGCTTGTGACAAAGTTTTACCTTTTGTATGGTGTGTAGATCTCAAGCTATCACTATATTTTTAATTTGTCATTTCTGATGTTTCTGATTAATCTGTTATAGTATTCATCTATTAGACTAATTGTCACTGTTCACGTGTCCAGGATCAGATATTCAATGATGATATACCCACTGTGCTGTTGACTTAGATCATGTTCAACAGTGTGTCCAGGATCAGATATTCAATGATGATATACCCACGGTGCTACTGACTTAGATGATGTTCAACAATGGATTTGTTCTCTTTCAGCTTCGTTATCCAACATTCAATCATACATTCTTATTTTAGACGTTTCTCAGCTAACTCACTAATTCAAAATCTGATACTGTTGACTTATGAATTAGAAGCACAATTACGTGTAACTGTGATAAAACTACTTCAATCCCACAATCGATGACACGAATATTCAGGACACTCTTCATGTGGATAGTGATTTTAATGCCTCAAAGAAGGCATAATTCATGGACTGGACAGCTTGCTTGCATTTGCATGACCACTCCAAGAGAGTATCTGGTTTAGTCAATGCATAACATGTAGTATCATTGGACACTCAAGTCATACTTACTGTGACTGCAAAATGACACTTCTATGCACATTAACCCACTCTTTCTTTGATTTAGTTTCAAGCCATCATCTTTAATATACTAAAATAACATTCTCGGGTATTTTCAGCAGCCTGTCACTTGCAACCAAAGACCCAACTATCATCCACAAAGATGAGACAAATCCTCTCTCATTGTAGTCCACTAAGTGACGAGACGAATTATCTCCCATTGTAGTCCACTAAGTGATGAGACGAATTCTCTCCCATTGTAGTCCACTAACTGACGAGACGAATTCTTTCTCATTGTAATCCATTAAGTGATGAGACGAATTCTCCACCATTGTAGCTCACTAAGTGATGAACCAAATTATCTCCCATTGTAATCCACTAAGTGATGAGACGAGTTCTCTCTCTCATTGTAGTCCACTAAGTGATGAGACGAATTATCTCCCATTGTAGTCCACTAGGTGATGAGACTAATTATCTCCCATTGTAGCTCACTAAGTGATGAGACGAATTCTCTCCTACTGTAATCCACTAACTAAGAGACGAATTCTCTCCCATTGTAATCCACTACATAATGAGACGAATTATCTCCCATTGTAACCCACTAAGTGATTAGACGAATTCTCTCCCATTGTAAACCAAGTGATGAGACCAGTTCTCTCCCATTGTAGTCCACTAGGTGATGAGACGAATTATCTCCCATTGTAGCTCACTAAGTGATGAGACGAATTCTCTCCTAATGTAATCCACTAACTAAGACACGAATTCTCTCCCATTGTAATCCACTACATAATGAGACGAATTATCTCCCAGTGTAACCCACTAAGTGATTAGACGAATTCTCTCCCATTGTAATCCACTGAGTGATTAGACGAATTCTCTCCCATTGTAATCCACTAAATGATGAGACCAGTTCTCTCCCATTGTAGCACACGAAGTGATGAGACGAGTTCTCTCCCATTGTAGTCCACTAAGTGATGAAACGAATTCTTTCTCATTGTAGTCCACTAAGTAATGATACGAGTTCTCTCCCATTGTAGCTTACTAAGTGATGAAACGAATTTTTTCTCATTGTAGTCCACTAAGTAATGAGGCGAGTTCTCTCCCATTGTAGCTCACTAAGTGATGAGACGAATTCTCTCCCATTGTAATTCACTAAGTAATGAGACGAATTCTCTCCCATTGTAGCTCACTAAGTGATGAAACAAATTATCTCCTATTGTAATCCACTAAGTGATGAGACGAATTCTCGCCCATTGTTGCTCACTAATTGATGAGACGAATTCTTTCTCATTGTAGCTCACTAAGTGATTAGATGAATTCTCTCCCATGGTAATCCACTAAATGATGAGACGAATTCTTTCTCATTGTAGTCCACTATGTGATGAGACGAATTCTCTCCCATTGTAGCCCACTAAGAGATGAACTGCTATATTACACACGTCAAATAACATGAGCTGGAGTACTTTAGATTATTTTCGAGTGCTGCAATCATCCTTAAATCTACTTCCATTATAGAGTTTGGCTTTCCAGTAGTGGAAAATCATATGAACAATTTGATCTAAGAAGTATCTTCTAACACATCCAGATGTTAATCCATTTGTAACAAAGGGAAGGCACTGATGAATGTTACCATATTGGGAGTGACCAAGTATTCTCCAAAGGTTGCATTGTAAAATTATTTACGATCTACCGAATCTTAGGACTGGCAATCGATTGCAGTCCGAGGTAGCCTACGTAACAGTTATATTATTGGAGATTTATCACTCGTGGCTATGTGATGACATAAGACATCTAGTGCTTCCTATCTATCAGTAAACTTCATAAACAGCTCACTGAGTTCCTTCCTTCTATGTCCTAAGTTCTGAGTTCATATTGCTAAATCATTTCCCATCCATCAACCATCTCATGCTATAATGTAGTAAAGTCTCACTCCACCATATCATGCTATAAAGTAGTGTGGACTCACTCAAACATATCATGCTACAAGACATTATGGACTCACTCAACCATATCATGCTATAACGTATTAAGGTCTCACTCATCCATCTCATGCTATAAAGTAGTATGAACTCACTCAACCATCTCATGCTATAAAGTAGTATGAACTCACTCAACCATCTCATTGTACAAAGTAGTATGGACTCACTCAACCATCTCATGTTATAAAGTACTATGGACTCACTCAAACATCTCATGCTATAAGATATTATGGACTCACTCAACCATATCATGCTATAAAGTAGTATGGACTCACTCAAAAGATTTTATGTGAGCTTCTCAGTGAGGACTTATCATGCAGTTTCGTCATATCATATGCACAATTGGGCAATTCTCGTGGGTCTATGTCATTGATCCTTGAACCGAAGTATATGAATTTCTCAATTCTCCACATGGTCAAACCTATGATGCAATCAGCAATGACTCTGTCCTGGTCATTGAGTTGACCCTCTTGGTTATTAAATGCTGAATCATCTAAACACCATTCCAGAAGATACCTCCACAATCATCTGAGAAAATAGTCCAGATCATCCTTTGTACACTGGAAGTTTAATTTGATACACCTCACCATCATTGTGAGACAGGTACCTACTACCATTGGTTATGTTGCTGTTTGGCTGAAACCAGATCAGTGCTCTAGGAAACCTTTTTTTATTAACCAGAAGAAAAAGACATATATTTAGACGAGTGTGGTGTCCTTGGGTGAAATGAGCAGCAAACTATCGTGATGCAGAGGGACATGAGTTTTTTCTGCATTTTGCATCAATGTTAATTCCTGGATATGAACTCAGAGAGTTGCAACTGTGCCTTGCCAGTCTGCTAGGTTGATGACTGCCTCAAGGACCAAGAAGATAATTGTGAAAACTTGTGTGATGCCTGATGTTTTTAAGACTCTTCCAGGTGGGTTTCACTTCTTGGTCACAAGGAGAAATTAAAACCATTGTACCCACAATGAAGGGTGAAAGACCTCTATCTAGGAGACCGTATACCCTTAAAACATACTCTCATATAACGCCCCTAACCCCAGCTACTTCCCTTCTATGTGGTGTCATCAAGTTCCCATCACGATCACGAATCGCAACCTCTTTAATCAATGAGTCAAACTGAATAAAGAAGCATGTTCAAAATAAATTCATAAGACCATTTCTTGGTCTCGACCACAAATAGGAAACCTTCTATATGATACTTGAAGATAAAATTAGACTACCGGATATGTTTAACTTAATAACTTTGTCCATGGCATTTGGAACTAATATTGCACTAATGAATAAGTTTTAAGTTAATAACTTGGTCTGTGGTACTTAGAAGTAATATTGGACTAACGGGTAAGTTGGTAACTTAATAATTTGATCTGTTTTATTTAGAAATAATATTGGACTAACGGGTAAGTTGGTAACTTAATACCTTGATCTGTGGTATTTGGAAGTAATATTGGACTAACGGATAAGTTTTGAGTTTATAACTTGATCTGTAGTATTTGGAAGTAATATTGGACTAACGGGTAAGTTTGCAGTTAATAACTTGATCTATAGTATTTAGAAGTAACATTGGACTAACGGGTAAGTTGGTAACTTAATAACTTTGTATGTGGTATTTGGAAGTAATATTGGACTAATGAATAAGTTTTAATTTAATAACTTAGTCTGTGGTATTTGTAAGTAACATTGGACTAACGGGTAAGTTGGTAACTTAATAACTTAGTCTGTGGTATTTGGAAGTAACATTGGACTAACGGGTAAGTTGGTAACTTAATAACTTAGTCTGTGGTATTTGGAAGTAACATTGGAC
>NW_013671469.1:25987-27177 GCF_000517525.1 Limulus polyphemus | reverse complement strand
TAAATAACAACAAAGTGTGTATTTGTAAGACAAATAACAACAAAGTGTGTATTTGTAAGACAAATAACAACAAAGTGTGTATCTGTAAGACAAATAACAACAAAGTGTGTATTTGTAAGATAAATAACAACAAAGTGTGTGTTTATAAGACAAACAACTGCAAGAAACAACAACAAAAAACAGACACATTTTTTATACCTAATTTTCAATTCAGGCCAAAACCCTAGTGTCGTATCTCACAGTACTAGAGTCACATTTTATGTATTCAAGTGTTGTACTTACCTGTGTACCGCCCATCTGACAGTTATGAAAAAGATGACTCTGAGGTAAGAGCAAACGAATGTAACCTCTATCGACTTCTCGCTATGGCGTGTAACTTTACCCTGAGATAAGGATTAACACTATATTATATGACTATTGAGATCCCGTTCATGGAAAGGCTAATTAAATGTAATGTTTTATATTCCAGAATAAACTTGAATAAAGATATGTTGTTTTCTAGTTACGGAGAAGTAAACCATGACAGTTTTTAACTTCACCCTATTTTTAATTTTTATGACGATAAATTTATGTTTAATAACTTTATTTCAGGCAAGTTAAATATGACCGGGTTTGACCTTTATGGCCTTATATTACTCCACAATAAAATCATTATTTACTAGCTTATTAATCTCAATTATCTATAAATTGATCTTTATTAAAAAGCTATCGTCGATGGTCTCAGGCGTAGAGAAGTTTGATCTGAACATAAAACGTCTTACTAACATGAAGATTTTATGAAATTCATCATGAGAACGGAACGAACAAGTTCGGGGGAATCGTCTGATCGCGTGACATAATCAGGCTCATGAATTAACAGTACCCTCCAAATCACCCTTACCCGTACATTCCTAATTTCAATGGACGGTTGTGTTTGATATAATAACAAACCGTACGCATATAAGCAACAAAAAAGTAATAAAGTATAATATATGTTTTGAACATACATAATCATATAATAATGTCTTAATCAATTTTTCATGAAATTATTATTGGAATTAAACGACCAAATGGAAATTTCCTTTAAATAATATCTGGATTTTTACGTTAGAAATATAGCAGAGCCAGTTGATTCGATCCTGGGGAAATTTCTATATATAGTATATATAGATATATATATTTCAATATATAGTATAGATCTACTACTGTAG
>NW_013671469.1:18032-25000 GCF_000517525.1 Limulus polyphemus | reverse complement strand
AGTATAGATATACTACTCTAGAACAAGTATAGATATATTACTGTAGAACAAGTATAGATCTACTACTGTAGAACAAGTATAGATCTACTACTGTAGAACAAGAATAGATCTACTACTCTAGAACAAGTATAGATATATTACTGTAGAACAAGTATAGATCTACTACTCTAGAACAAGTATAGATCTACTACTCTAGAACAAGTATAGATCTACTACTGTAGAACAAGAATAGATCTACTATTGTAGAACAAGAATAGATCTACTACTCTAGAACAAGTATAGATCTACTACTCTAGAACAAGTATAGATCTACTACTGTAGAACAAGAATAAATCTACTATTGTAGAACAAGTATAGATCTACTACTGTAGAACAAGTATAGATCTACTACTGTAGAACAAGAATAGATCTACTACTGTAGAACAAGAATATATCTACTATTGTAGAACAAGAATAGATCTACTACTGTAGAACAAGTATAGATCTAATACTGTAGAACAAGAATAGATCTACTACTCTAGAACAAGTATAGATCTACTACTCTAGAACAAGTATAGATCTACTACTCTAGAACAAGTATAGATCTACTACTGTAGAACAAGAATAGATCTACTATTGTAGAACAAGAATAGATCTACTACTGTAGAACAAGTATAGATCTAATACTGAGTAGTAGATCTATACTATACTTGTTCTAGGGTCTACTACTCTAGAACAAGTATAGATCTACTACTGTAGAACAAGTATAGATCTACTACTGTAGAACAAGAATAGATCTACTACTGTAGAACAAGTATAGATCGACTACTGTAGAACAAGAATAGATCTACTACTGTAGAACAAGTATAGATCTACTACTGTAGAACAAGAATAGATCTACTACTGTAGAACAAGTATAGATCTACTACTGTAGAACAAGAATAGATCTACTACTGTAGAACAAGTATAGATCTACTACTGTAGAACAAGTATAGATCTACTACTCTGGAACAAGTATAGATCTACTACTGTAGACCAAGTATAGATATACTACTGTAGAACAAGTATAGATCTACTACTGTAGAACAAGTATAGATATACTACTCTGGAACAAGTATAGATCTACTACTGTAGACCAAGTATAGATCTACTACTGTAGAACAAGAATAGATCTACTACTGTATAACAAGTATAGATCTACTACTGTAGAACAAGTATAGATCTACTACTGTAGTATTGCTTTTATGTCTCAATGTTCCGGAATTTTTAAAACATTACAACATTTTTTTTTGTGTGTGTGTCGAAGAACAGAGGAACGATCACATAAACATTGTCTGGTTGAGGTGTTATTTCTTGTGGCGCAGGTTACATCTTCATATCAGATTCAGTAGAAATAGTCAAGTATTTGTATTTTATTCTCAGTATGTATTAATACATATATTCTAGGATCTCACGCTACTGTTATTTTTGTGTTACAAGCATCATGTATATTCCATGCTACTATTAATTTTCTGTGTTACAAACATCATATATATTCCACGCTACTATTATTTTTCTGTGTTACAAGCATCATGTATATTCCACACTGCTATTATTTTTCTGTGTTACAAACATCATGTATATTCCACGCTACTATTATTTTTCTGTGTTACAAGCATCATGTATATTCCACGCTACTATTATTTTTCTGTGTTACAAACATCATGTATATTCCACACTACTATTATTTTTCTGTGTTACAAACATCATGTATATATTCTCTATGGGATGATTTCAACTTTTAGCTAGTTTTCACATTCCATTCTAAAGATAGAAAATGAAAGAAATATTGTTTTTGAATTTTTATACTCTCAGTTTTTGGAAAACTCGTGACATCTTATTGGATATGGATATTATTATAAATGGAACCTTTTTAACGATATATTTCATCATGAAAAGACCCAATAACGTTTTTAAAAAATGGAAACCATAAACTGGTAGAGGAGGGTTAGGTCAAGGCTGTCCTGTGTCTAAATGTGAAAACTGACCATAATATAGGACGTGTTTAACAAAGTAGCACACTGTTTAAAATATACCAAACTTATCTAATTGTAGTTCTGGTATCACATCTATTGATATTTTTTTATTTAAATTCACAGAGTAATACTACAATCCACGATTGTCCGGGTAGAGTAATACTACAGTCCACGATTGTCCGAGTAGAGTAATACTACAATCCACGATTGTCCGAGTAGAGTAATACTACAATCCACGATTGTCCGGGTAGAGTAATACTACAATCCACGATCATCCGGGTAGAGTAATACTACAATCCACGATTGTCCGGGTAGAGTAATACTACAATCCACGATTGTCTGGGTAGAGTAATACTACAATCCACGATTGTCCGGGTAGAGTAATACTACAATCCACGATTGTCCGGGTAGAGTAATACTACAATCCACGATTGTCCGGTAGAGTAATACTACAGTCCACTATTGTCCGGGTAGAGTAATACTACAATCCACGATCATCCAGGTAGAGTAATACTACAATCCATGATCGTCCGGGTAGAGTAATACTACAATCCACGATCGTCCGGGTAGAGTAATACTACAATCCACGATTGTCCGGCTAGAGTAATACTACAATCCACGATCGTCCGGGTAGAGTAATACTACAATCCACGATCATCCGGGTAGAGTAATACTACAATCCACGATTGTCCGGGTAGAGTAATACTACAATCCATGATTGTCCGGGTTTGTGGAGATAAACCTGAAAGTGTGTAGAAAATATTTTGTGAAATAAAGTAAGTGTAAGTGACTCATTTCTATATATCAGTTTGGTAAGAAATGGGAACAGCTGAGCTGGTTACAGCTGGCCACTTTCCCTGGAAAACCTATCCGTGTTTCACAACTGTGTTTCAGTTATTTCTTTTCTGATTTTCTTATTACAAAGGTTTTGATGGCTTTAGATTCTGTTTTATCCAACCTAATATTCCGATAGTTAAATATTCTTTTTATATGTTTTAATAGCTTTAGGTCTTGAAACTAAACCCTGTTCACCAAAATGTAAATTAGCCCATGGCATACAGCTTCTTTGATTTCTAACGATTAAACTTGCACTAATCCGAAATAAGAAGGACATTTTAAAGCAGAGACGAAATCGAAAAACGACAGGAATGGGAAAAAGAACCAATAACAAATCAAAACATAAAATATATCTTATCATCGAAACACTACGTACAGCCACTGGTTTAGGAGAAATCCTCTCCGAAATAAAAGCCGGATTAGTCTCCCGCCAACTGTCATGCCCTAGCGTTCCGTTGAAAGCTCGATCTGAGGGTGCATCTACAACTCGTAACTGTTCCTGCACATTAAGGGATGGCTGGGAATGAGGAGGAAGACCTGTGGCCGATGGTGGTGAGCTAGGAATTATTAGTTGGTCATCTGCACGTGGGCGGTTTGAGTGTGATGACCGTGGATTGACGACAGAGTGGGAATATTCCAAGGTCCTGTTCAAGCGTCATGTGGTGTGTATGCCAGAACATAGAATTCCAAAGACTCTACTTTATGGAGAACTTTCCTCTGGCCAACGGCGGATAGTCACCTGATCACAGCTGGTATACCTACCACCAGTTGGGAATCCCTACACAACGATCGCGCCAAATGGCATAGATCCATTAAGGACGGTTCTTAGTTTGTGTACCAGAAGTGGGTGAAGGTCTCACAGGGTCATCACCCTCGGACACACTCCTTGCCTACAGTTCCTCGCAAACACTGGAAGCACAGTCGACGATCCAAGCGTTGACGGTTTCACCCCCCCCCCCTTCTACACGTCATCTTCAATTATCGAAAGACTGCCGACGATTACATATGTACTGGCCAGAATACAATGATTGTTCAATGTCACTACCTAAATTTTGGAGCAGAAAGTCTGAACTAAACGAAGACAGGAATCTCAGTGATGCAGCAGTAGAACAGGAATCTGAGTGATGTGACTGTAGAACAGAAATCTTAGTGATGTGGCAATAGACCAGGAACCTCAGTGATACAGCAGTAGAACAGGAATCTGAGTGATGCCGCAGTAGAACAGAAATCTCAGTGATGTCACAGTAGAACAGAAATCTCAATGATGTCACAGTAGAACAGGAATCTCAATGATGTCACAGTAGAACAGGAATCTCAATGATGTAACAGTAGAACAGGAATCTCAATGATGTCACAGTAGAACAGGAATCTGAGTGATGCCACAGTAGAACAGGAATCTGAGTGATGCCACAGTAGAACAGGAATCTGAGTGATGCCACAGTAGAATAGGAATCTGAGTGATGCCACAGTAGAACAGGATTCTCAGTGATACCGCAGTAGAACAGGAATCTGAGTGATGCCACAGTAGAACAGGAATCTGAGTGATGCCACAGTAGAACAGGATTCTCAGTGATACCGCAGTAGAATAGGAATCTGAGTGATGCCGCAGTAGAACAGGAATCTCAGTGATACCGCAGTAGAACAGGAATCCTACTAATGCCAAAGTAAAACCGACATCTCAGTGACTCCCTACCGGTTCGTTTGTTAAGCATCTCAATGATACTGCACTGACTCATGTTTTTATATTACAATAGTTCAAGGACCTGGTTTATTGAGTATAATATATTTTTAAAACGTTATTTACTGCATATATTCTATCTTTTTCCTGATTCCAGTTAAAGTCGGTTAGTCTTGAGCTTTAAAAACCAAAATAGTTGAAATTGTATATGTAACGATTATTACTACAAACGTATTTTGATAAAAGTTTAGAATAACAACCTTTACACTCCAAATAAATAAGATATTATCGAAAACATTAACAGAGACAATGGGTGGTACATTTAACTAAGCCACTATTCATAAAACGACACACTGTACCAAGACACTTAACATTATTACTTTCAGTTTCACACTGCAGTATCACAATTTGTTTTTAACACTACTAGTAAACTTTCCACATATTATTATTTATTAACAGCTTCTATTTTCTGTCTGTGTGTTTTCAGTCAGGTATAAAATTATCATGGTTCTCTGTATAATTTATTTAAGTAATATATGCCATATATTTGTATAGCTACATAGTTAATATTATAACTATACTATAATATTAGTACAATAATGAAACATTAATAATATTATATACATTGTTAGACGCACGTTATGACAGACTCAAAAAATAGATCATTATAACAGTTATATAATTTAACAAATATTCTACAATCAAACAGTTGGGTATATTAACCCTGATGAAGGAAATTTGTGGTTTAAAAAAAATTCTAAATATATTTTTTATGACACAGGTGATGTTTGTACTCTGGTGTGAATGTTACTCACACAAGCAGTGTTTGTACTTTGGAATGAAAGTTACTAACACAGGTGATGTTTGTACTCTGGTGTGAAAGTTACACACACAAGCAGTGTTTGTACTTTGGTATGAAAGTTACTAACACAAATGATGTTTGTACTCTGTTCTGAAAGTTACTAACACAGGTGATGTTTGTACTCTGGTGTGAAAGTTACTAACACAGGTGATGTTTGTACTCTGGTGTGAAAGTTACTCACACAGGCAGTGTTTGTAATTTGGTATGAAAGTTACTAACACAGGTAGTGTTTGTACTTTAGTGACAACGTTACTAATACAGGTGATGTTTGTACTCTGGTGGGAAAGTTACTCACACAAGCAGTGTTTGTACTTTGGTATGAAAGTTACTAACACAGGCAGTGTTTGTACTTGGGTGTGAAAGTTACTAACACAGGCAGTGTGTATACTTTGGTGTGAAAGTTACTAACACAGGTGATGTTTGTACTTTGGTGTGAAAGTTACTAACACAGGCAGTGTTTGTACTTTGGTATGAAAGTTACTAACACAAGCAGTGTTTGTACTTTGGTGTGAAAGTTACTAACACAGGTGATGTTTGTACTTTGGTGTGAAAGTTACTAACACAGGCAGTGTTTGTACTTTGGTATGAAAGTTACTAACACAGGTAGTGTTTGTACTTTGGTATGAAAGTTACTAACACAGGTAGTGTTTGTACTTTGGTGACAACGTTACTAAAATGTGGGAGTATCTAGTTTGGTGTTTAACTTATTAACAGATGTAGAGTCTGTACTTTGATGTAGAAATTAGATTTGTCTTGATGTAATTAAACCCTGAGGAGACTGAGTCTTTAAGAAAGTCGATCCTTTTATTTACATCAGTCATTTATTTTAACTATCTATTACTCCTTATATATACTCATCATTTCTACACTTACACTGCCCAGATCTCGTGCTTCAAGGCGCCAACAGAAGGCAATCAATGAAATGTGACTTAGCTTTCAGTCAACATTCTGGTCACAATTTATGCCTGCAACAGTGCACTGATATTGATCAGAAACACAGTCACAAAATGGTGAAACAAAACTGGAAAATTATTTTACTAAATACAGCGAGTAGTATTATACACACTAAATATAAATATCTATTATGTATGTGTACAACTTAAATATTCCATACCTACTACATATTAGTCTAGTAGTAATTTAATTTCCACAAATTGTTTCATTTCAAACCTAAGACCATTACAACAAGCCTATAAACTTGTACATATTTATACTTTCTGTTGTGAATGTATTTACTTATAGACGTTAATCAGTTGTATTATACATCTTTATCTCATTATCCTTTCTGTTGGGAATGTATTTACTTATAAACGTTAATCAGTTGTATTATACATCTTTATCTCATTATCCTTTCTGTTGGGAATGTATTTACTTATAGACGTTAACCAGTTGTATTATACATCTTTATCTCATTATCCTTTCTGTTGGGAATGTATTTACTTATAGACGTTAATCAGTTGTATTATACATCTTTATCTCATTATCCTTTCTGTTGGGAATGTATTTACTTATAGACGTTAATCAGTTGGATTATACATCTTTATCTCATTATCCTTTCTGTTGGGAATGTATTTACTTATGGACGTTAATCAGTTGG